>NC_083560.1:126494129-126799897 GCF_019925205.1 Metopolophium dirhodum
GACGAACGAAACGGCCATGTCGATCTTGGGGTCCTGCAGGTCGGAAACGGCAGCGGGCGCAGAGTGTGACGAGGTGGAGTCGTCGTCGAGGACCATCGCCGCCGCACCGGGACCGGTACGGCACACGCGAGCCAAATGAACGTCGTCGTCGTCGTCGTCGTCGTCGTCGTCGTCGTCGGTCGGCCGAGTGTGGGGCGCGAGTGCCGCCGAGTGGAGAGAGAACGGAACGGCTGTAACACAGAATAGAATAAAATAAATAATAATATAATTTAATACAGCGCGCGCGAGTCAACGCTAGCGCTGCAACCGGTGGCTCGTCGAGACGACGACGCAAAGAGGGTTGATGGAAAATACGGTTTTGCTTTTGATGATAATAATGATGGTACGATTATCACGGCCAATTTATAATATTATTTTAACGTTAACGTTCGACATTTTTATCGCGTACATTTCGACGGTCACATTTGCATTTCGGTTGGTCGACCTATCGCGTTCATAAATTTAGCATCGGGAGTCGCGTGGAACAATACACGTCTGCGGTTATAATATTATTGTCATTGTGTCGCTATTCCGTCGCTATTATCAAATTAATATACACTAGCGGGGACAGGGACGGATAGTGACTCGGTCGCGGTAATTTTATTATTGCGATATTGTTATAATTATAATTATTATCATCATCATCATCGTCATTATTATTAATATTATTTATGCGGTGGTTTTTGTACGCGGTATTTAGCAGAACAATGGGCGGTTTATTGTAATACAGAGGCATTTCGCGGTCAGACTTTGCCTAGTTCAGAGTTATTCGGTTGACGGTTCTCGCGTTGCACTCCTGAAGTGGCGAAGTCCGACGTTTGTCCGGAAACTTATAAATACCAGTCATAATCATAATTATGATATTATTATTATGTCATTATATAAGCGCCATAACCGCGACCTTAAAATATCTCACTAATTACTGTACTGACAGCTCACTACGCCCTGTATATTATTTTAGACTTGTGCGCCGTCCTTTAAACAGCTCCTCTCAAAAAAAAAAAAAATGTTAATTCTGTCAATTATAAACAAAACACAAATAAGTGATATCTTATTTTTGTATTAGGTGAAAACATGAAATTTATCGGCAGTTAACTTTTAAAATTACGAGCCTTATGGACCTGAAATATTTAAAACACTGGCAAGATAAAAACGTGATTTTTTTTTCTGTTTCTAGGAATCTAGTTTAGTTAATGAGTTGCCTCTTTTTATGTCGGGCATTCCCCTCGGACATCACATAAAAATAATAATGTCTTCTGGTTTTATTATAGTGACAATAGTATTGTTACATTATAACTGAAGCTTAACTAAACAATATTAAAGTACATTTAAGTCGTTTACAGTCGATTTTTTTATAACATAGTATATTATTATGTCTTACGGCGATAAAAAAATTTACCTATTTGTTGAAAATCAGTACGTTAAGAGAAATTTAGTAAATTTTAGTTCCGATCTGATCACTATAAATTAATCGCCTTACTTATGTAAAATTGCTACTGCCCGCTCAAAATCGATAAGTGTGGTCATATTTTAAATTCAATAATTTTATCATACACACCAATCTATACTAAAGTCATTTTTCCGGCGGTAATCCGTAGACTGTAGTAAAAACTAAAAACTGAACACTTTTTATTTGCTATGTTTTGTCCAATATGCATAATATTATATAATGAATAAAAATCATCTGAACGAAAGAATACTTTGTTTGGTAGTTTTTCAAATGAAAATTTGAATGTTAAAATTATTTTCAAATAAACAAATTGTACTTTATTGGTAGGTACTTATATTTTATGAGCCACTATAACTCGTTTGTAAATCTATAGCGGTACCTACACAAATACAAGGTATAATATAACATAACCCACGGAAATTTTTGGAAAATGATTGCGGGTGATAAACCGGGGTTGGTGACTGTATGTTGTATGTACCCATCTCGAATCCTAAATAATAATATTAAGCAACTGCACGTATGCAATATCGATATTGCAATGGGTATTTTATGTTAATTCGAGATGATAATGTTAGATGCATATTATAATATTATTGCCCCTGTATACATCCCACAGCGCTTGATAATTTAAGACGAATTTAATAGAATTTATGACGTCTAAAAATATTATAAGCTATCATAGTTCATTTAATTTTTTTTTTATTATTAATTTTGTGTCACATTTGAATTTCATTTCATTTACGTATAACTGTTACATAAAAATTAAGAAAAAAATTATTTTCATTGGCATTATCTAAGTTATGTAATAAAATATTAATAATACAATATTTGACTTATTTGTACACGAGAAATGAGACACGGATGTATCTATATTCCATACACAATACACATCCTATGATCATTATTCCGACGGAATTGACAACCGGTTGTACATTTATCAAAATATTAGGTATTAGATTTTGATTTCTGGACATACTTAACCATTTAATATAATATATATTTTGGATAAAATACCGTCACGGATGATGTATTGATACATATTTCTGTTCTTTGTATTTAAATTTCTATTTCAAGGCTGATTTCAGAATCTGATTAATATTTTCTCGCTAAATAATATGGTTATTGAAAACAATTAGCAATTGCCACTAATTGCTAAACAATTGTCATTAAACGATTAAATGGGTATAATTATATGATAATATTTTGTTTTTAGCTTTTATACATATTATAATGTATTATTAATAGGTACTATAACAATACAAATCGATATAATTCAAGTTCGATTCATTATAATAATATCATATTAATTATATTGTAATTTACATACAGTTTTAAATTCGAAATTTTGTAATTAAAAAATAATACTATAGTTGATTGTTTTATAATAATTATAACGCCGTGTTTACTGTTTGATTAGCATGGAAAGATATTTTACAAAACGTTTATACACGAAGTTTAAATTACCATATTTTGTTTATTTTTTAGAATAACAATTAAATGCCTTCAAAACCGTAAAATGTATAAACATTTGAATTAAGCCCTGTGATAGGTACTTATGTAAATCGTGAACACGTTTTCTCAAATATTGTATTAAGTTTTATATTTGTTTAAGTGTAGTTACAAAAAGTTGGGCAAGTTTAATGCCGAGTGTAACTGTACTTTAAACTTTAAACATTGTCTTATGTATATAGTTATAAATTGGTTTTACTTTTAAGAACGACCCATAACGTAGGTAAGTATACAATTTTTCGTTATTTTGTCGGATCATTAATGTAGATTTTGCCAATAAACATCAATTAATATTTTGATAACATTTTTATTTTAATTTTATTTTATCAATAACTACGGTTTCTGTCGTAAATTGGTTATTATATAATGTATTATACATGGATATACTATAGGTAATCGTGATAGCGTTGACCGTTGTAGTTTATTTTCATGTCACATTTTTTCGTATTGACGTTTTCGTTATGTTGCTTTAATAAAACTATCGGTTTTGTTAGATACATATTATAATTATTTTTCGTAGCTTCTATAATAGTTCTTTACGAGTTTTGTGAGCTCTTGTAATGATTAGCAAACTGCTTTCAGTTGGTGTCGAGATGGACAAATAAAAAAATTCTATATTATGCGAATACCGTATATAGATCATAACTTTCCAGGTGGAATTTTGTACCAAACCCGCAGAACTAGTATAATGAGAAATTTTATTAAAATTATTTCGTATGCGTAAACGTTTTTTAATATAAATATCTACTACATAGTATATACATAATATATAAATAACTTTTTCACTGGTCGACATTTAGGAGGTAGTGGAATCGTAGAGGGAGGAAAATGTATGGAGGGTGATCCTGGAAATAATACAATTACAAAATGATTGTAAAGTAGAATGTTTAAAAGACAAAAGAAAAGAATGTTAATTCAAAATCCAAGTCTTGACATTTACAGTAATAAGATATTTAAATAAAAAACTGATAACAAAATTATAATAGTGGTACATTATATTATTATGTTATTTAATTTAGTGAATTCTTGTAGCTGCCACTGAAATATGTGTTTAATCGTCGTTTGTTAAAAGAAAATATAAAAAATGAATATAAAAACTGAAAATATGGTAGGGGAGCAGTATCTGTTCGTACTGGTTGATAAAATGCTAAACGCGGCCCACTTTTTTTATATTATATTGTACATCATTTTATATTATAATACACTTTACTCAGTAGTCAGTACTCGATATACTATAGAGAGCACCCCTCCATAATATGGAATTTACTATAGTGACACACTACATATTATTATGTATTATAATAATATATACCTACTATTTTATATTGTACATAATATTTTGTATGTCTCATAATAGTATAATGTTATAATATGTGCCGCCAAGGTCTAAACAATTGACTACATGCGGGTGACGGAAGATTAAACTTTTATTCGGGAGACCGTTCATTATAATAATAAGGGCGTCGGCCGTTTGAGCACGGGTGACTTTTTTACCCTAAAATGGTAACATAGGTCATATTATAAGCTCACTTTTTTAGAATATTTGAGAACAGATACCTTTTTTACCTTAGAAATACGCTATGTAGGTCAGCGGTAATTTCCAACTTGAGATTATTAGGTCAAGTGGTATACTCACGTGAAAAATTTCAAAATGTGTGAGTGGTACTTGCAGGATGCAAAAAGGTTGGAAACCGCTGATTTAAGGCAATTTGAGCATGGATTCTTAGTGGTTATTTTTGTAAGACGAAGATTGATTTTTAAAGGAAAAATAATCATTTCCTTCACTTATTTCTGTTTGTAATTAATAACAAACGAAATTAATTTTTTAATTTTTGAATAAAAATGATTAGAAGGGGTTTTTCGTTTAAAAGTTTTAATTTAAACGATACTAGTATCCATAATCAATTGAAAACTTTTTCATGTTACTAAATATTATTTTTTTTCATTTCCATTACGATCAAAAGAAGCTATAACAACAATGGAAACGTTTAAACTAATAAACAGTTTAGTTACTGAACGAGTTATAAAACGTATGTTCACAATGTGCAATATAAAAAAATATAATAAAGTACTGGAAATAAAACGCTATATAATATAATATATATTATAAACCATAATTCGAATATTTTTATGATCGATTTAATTTGGCCCGTGGAACTTATCTACTTGAATAAAACAACTACTCGACGTAGCGTTCTCAATTGATCATTGCAATAAATTGCGCTCACAATATCATTATCATGACTTATTTTCTACGATAATTTTTTTTTAATCTAAACATGCTCAAACGTCTGACTCCCAACAGTATAATATACATAAATCATACAGGTACTATTGTAATTGTTGCACACATATTATAGGGGTGCGCCTTTCCTGAGAGCTGAAATTTTTTTTAAATACAAGGCAATCTTATATTATTGTCTAGAATCATGACTGATATCAATAAATTGTCTTAAAAAATATTGCGATAACAATCGACAAAGATCGTGTTTCCGAAAATTCTGCCCCCCTGTCAGCAAAGTCTGCGAAGGTCGCAAATACATTATAATAATACAATATGTTTATATTACGTGATATACGATACAGGCATACAGGTATGTTTAGATGTACAATAATATAGTACGCCTATAATAATAATACCTGTATATAGTTAGGTATTCGTTTCGGGTGTATTCTGCGCAAAAAGAGGGAATATCGCATCCCCCCGCCGTATATAGCATATTATAGAGTTAGTATACCATCACCCGCCCGGCCTTATATAATATATATTTTATATATACCTACCCCTAAGTTGTGTATTATGTACGTTTTTCCACTGCAGGCCAAAGCAATTTACTTACCACCCGCACGCGCCGCACGTCGACGTTTACCGCCGTAATGTATGGTATATACACGCCGCACGTTCGTTTAAAACTTATATACACTTCTCTAGGAAAAAAAAATTGTTTTCCATTTCATACAAATTTTGTTAGTGCACTCGATCGTTACGCGTTTCTTTTTTATTATTATTTATTTAAGTGGTCGGCCGCATTACCCGCGTCACCCTTTGGCCATAAAACGCGCGAGCTCTGCGGGTTCGTCTGCCGAAATTCAATTTCGGTTATTACCGGCTCGGATAATAATATACCTGCCTACCAAACCACTGGTCGATGTTTGCCTGATTTGCTACAGAACGTTCGAAAACCAAAACGCGGCCACGAACCACATTATTAATATTAAACAGTTCAAAAGACCGATTAATCGTCGTAATTATACACACGAATCGAGTGATATTATATTGAATCGATTACGATTAGGCCAATATATACATAATATACAATCAGTAAGTTGTCGATAAAAACCATATTATATTATTATACAGTTCAAAGGCGATAATCATTACGAATCGCTTATTTGAATAATTCCATATCATATACAGCCCGCGGACGAGTTAACCGACAATACCTAATAATATTGTGTTATATTATACAATAAATACGATAGTAATGAGTTCGAATGTGGTTCGATAGTAAAAACGTGTAATGTGAATAATTCGTTGAATTAATATTGTCTGCGCTGTGAAGGAGTATAATAATTACTGTGTACTGTTTGGATTTTGAATTTCAGTGGAAATCGTGCACAATAATCGGAATTTCGGGAGATAATAATATTATATTATAATAACGATGACGAGACTAAAGATGCACCGGACTGTTTGAACCGCATTGGTTTGGCATTGTGTCCGAGTTATCTTATCAAATGTTTAAAATTAATATAGCCTGCGTCAATAATATTATAATGACGCTCTTTCTATCGTTATTATTATTTGTATTTTAATCGTATATAATAATATAACACTTAAAACATTCGTAAAATAATATCTATATGCCTATAAGGAGAAGGAATATTAATATTTTATAATATTGTCCGTAGTCGTCCATGTTCGGATGTTCCACCAATAATGTCTGGAAAATGTTTCAAGAAAACGGTAACCAGCCTTGTTTTTTTGTGGAAGAAAACGGACATTGAAGGACAATGGAAAACCTATTGTTTTTAGAGGAAAATGGACGCGCCCATTATATTATTATAACTCAGAGAACGATCTGTTAATTGTTTGAGATTGCTGCCAAGCTTATATATTGCGTTATTTCTGGAATCAGTTTTTAGCTACCTAATAACCAATAAGTAATAACACCGAAGCCGGTAGGTATATTTAACGGCCTATTACTAGCGCCTCGCAATCGCTGTTCGAGCTGGTGATAATAATATGCCTGTCGGTGATAAGACCTGCAATATAATGGAAGCGGAAAATCAAAAAAAAAAAGAAAAAGATAAGGTTAAGCGCGGACCACGCGTGGAATATTTCAAACACTTTCTCAGAGACGGCGGCGGTTGCGTTAAAATAAAAATATAACAACAAAATACGACATAGCAGGCGTATAATATTATGTATTCGAACACTTCAAATATTATACTGGAAAAACGTACGCCTACGGCGAGAGGGAATAATAATATGTTTATATAATCTAATTTTTGGGTGAAAATTGAACCACCCATTATATTATTTTATCCGAAAGGACGAGTAAAATAATAATTATGCTCGCGACGGTCGCTGTTCGAGGTGACAATATTATATACCTGTCCGTGATAAAACTGCAATACGACGGACGTGGGAAAGCAAAACAAAAAAAAAAAAAAAACGATTATTGGGTTAGTCGTGGACCGCGCGTGGAATATTTTAAACGCTCTTTCACGCAGACGGCGGTCGGGTTAAAAGAAAAATATAACAACGAAAATATTATGCTCGTAAACGGCATAGCTGCAGGCGGCCGTGTTGAAGATATTATTAACGTGTTTGAGTAGGTTTAGTGATTACCAGACGAAAGCAGAGCATATTATACGGACCGTACGCCGTAGTTAGTCGGGGGTTTAAGACGCGATCGTTTTCCCATTGTGACAACAACCCTTTCGTAGAAATACCTCTACATCCCACATAATGCGCTCAAATGACCAATTTTATATGCCTACGCCCCCCCAAATCGCATTATACACCGCACTCAACTCGTATGTGCTCGCAGTGCGTTATTATTATATCGTATTACAACGTTTTATATAACAATCGTTTGCTTTGTACCCCGTACTAGCTGGTATTATATTATATATTATGGGCTGTACAGTAATCTCGCTGTATTATATTTGGTATTATTATTATTATTACTACTATTATTTGTTTTTAATGCGTGTACCTACATGTGTAAATGACTTTCGCCTGCTACAGTATATGTATATATGTATACGGTTTATATATCTGTTTAGACTAAATGGACTAATAGGGCAATGTGTACCCATTAAGTAGGTATATTATACTGTATTGCGCCCGATTTCACTTTATTTAATATTTAACTATAGTGTTGGTCAAATGTGTAATGCAATTAATAATTACTTATTACATTATATAGTAATATATACTTTTATAATTTAACTTATTAATTTTTTTTAATATTGCTCTTCTATTTCAATATTGAATTTAAACACGGCACACACTTTTTATAACACTATGCATTATACACGACTGCAAAATATGCACAAATAGAAAGTCCTAAATACTAACAAATCACATGTCACGTATGGACGTAATGATATAATAGTAAAACATCTTAAATTGCAGATATAAAATAATATATTATAGTATGTTACCCTGTTACATTGAAAAAAATACTAATTTATTTATTTCGATAAACCATATTAATTTAGTGGATGAAATAATCTCTGCGACACTGCGATAATTTTGACGAGATAATATCGAGGGTTTGATATAGGTACGGGTATTTTAAATACATAAACAGAAAAAAGTGAACAATAAAGTCTCATCTACCAATAGCATTAGTGCGTATATCATTACCATTTACCATACGAAAATACGTAAGCACTTCCAGTCAATAATACGTACTAAACTGACAGGAAACATTGTGTTGGTAATATTTTAATCAAATAACAATTTGTTTTCATTTTGTTTTTGTTATAATTAAAGTTACAATGCCCAATTATTTAATACGACAGAGAATACTGCTGTATCACATTGCCTGCAATATGACGTATACATAACAAAAAATATATTATCTTATAACAGTCTATATTGTACCTATTGAACTTAATTAAAGTCTCACTTAATAATATTAGTAAACGTTAGGGGAGAGGGGGTGGGAAGAAAGGAGTGATTTATGATATTATATTTTTCGTCTTAAACCAGATGATGTGTGGAAAATTACTATAATTTTTGCAAATTACGATCTCGGATGTTGTAACGTATGCACAGCACTTAATAGGTATAACTGCATATAATAGGACGAATCATACAGACAGCATAAATGCTACAGGTTAGGTCCAATTGAATGCGATGGACATAACGTGTAAATCGCGATCGGATTAATAAATAAATAAATTACATTAATTAAACACCACGTAATGTGTGTCACCGTGTGTTCGCCTACGGTTCGTCTGGTATAAGGTATAATACACTAATTCGTCGTGCAGTTAGTGGTCGTGTCTCGTGTCTATTAGCGTTTAATGTCATGTGAAATCACCGCTATAAAATCACATGTAACACTGGGTCAAAACCGAAAACCAAATAACGATAAAATACGACGACAGTATTATCGGGCTGCAATATCATCTAGTATTTTTTATATTTTTCCTCATATAAGAAAGAAGCCAAAAGGTTTTCGTTAAAGACTTCGACGGGAAAGTATGCACAAGTACTCATATGCAGCAACGTATATAATATTTTAATATACATATTATATTACTATAATATATAGTACGCACGGTTGAGGGATTTTTCTCGATGCCGAGGGAAAACCTAATGTGCGTTCATATATATCTTATATTATTATAAGAGAAAAATAGAGTGGTAGAGCGAGTGCGTGAGGCGCATATATTATATCGTGGAATATCAAATTATTAGTCGCATAGACGTATATTTGTACGGCCTGCAAGCTGGAGACGAAGAGAACGACAGAGTTGGTACTTCATTAAAAATGAAAAATCGTAAGGTAAATATTATATTTTCTGACTTGAGTGAAAGAAAAATATCAAAGAAAAATTACAACGGCTTGGTCGATTGTAAAAGAGTAATCTCTTTAAAAAAACTTTTCCTACACTATAATATAATATTATGGCCACAAGCTCTCTGCACTTTTACATAACATAATATAAATAGTTCCCGCCATAAACTGCAAAGATGTATTATAAATATTGTATACGGGCCAACGGGGAAAAATGTTTTCCTACTTATTTAATTCCGATCGGATACGTTGCGTAACGAAAAATATTGTGTTATAAATAAATTAACAAATACAAAATATACTGCATTTACTTTTTTCATAAATATATCGTGTTTATGTTATACTGTATACATACGAATATAATATATTTATGGTAGGAAAAAAATTGTTTTTCACGAAACGACTTCGAAGAAACGATATTATAATCTAGTCTGTGGCGTGACGTTTTCCAGTGTACCTATATTATAATATTAGCATAGTATACTATATATTTATTAAATATGGGACAGTAATGATTTTACGAATATTACATAGTATATGACGGCGGTTATAACTACATAGATAGTGTAATATCAGGTCCTACCATTTGCGTCTTATTCATTATTTATGTCTCAAAGTTGATGGAATTAAGTCTGAAAAATTAATCCTGCGGGGAAATTGACAAACTGCAGAGCTGCAGCGCATGTAACGGGTATGATCACTGTATCAGCGCGCAATGTTGGCAGCGGGGTAATTTAAATTTTATTTTAATAAATACGTATATTTTTATCTAAGCTGCAGAAACCTTGTATAGAATTTAACCATTTTGAAGGTCAACCAATGTACGAAGTGGGCCAAAACTCAATAATTTTGGATTATAAATACGCAAATGTTTACCTTGCATGGTCCAATTGGACGCCAATGAATTTTGGCAGAGCCTGATTTAGATATTTTGAGACATAAGGCAAGATAGAATATGTGACCTCTATTCAACAGTATCGTTTCTTCACCCTCCCTACTCGGAGGCTGACCACCCCCATTAATTTCATATAAACACTGATCCGAGTTATAAACAGTACCTAAATTAATAATTACAATTTAAAATCTTGGTCACTCGACCACATGAAACGTTTCAATTGTTTGACTCTTCCACCATACAATAATCCAGGACACGAGTATTATGGTCAACCATCCCAACTCAATGTTTTCACAAACAAAATTACAACACTATAATTATGTGTCCCTTCAGATGTTCTATAATATTAAATAATACGTATATTTATATTAATCAAACCAAACATTTTTTTTTATATTATTATTAATTTTAGAAATCGTAACATTTTTATTCTTATATCGTAAATTCCGATGCTCTCTAATGGGAACGCAGCAGGCCACGTTTCCTATCGTGCCTAATATGGTAAATTTTATAATATGTCCCTGAATTTATGTAGGCAGGCGTAAAGTATAATAAAACATAATATAATAAATGCGTTGATGAAATTTGCAGTGCCCTGTTCGATTGTTTGAATTCGAGACTCGAATTATTACATAAAGTATTATAATTATTACAGTATTTTCGTTAAACGATATTTGTGACCAAATTTTTTATAATACCGATGAGAAGCATAATACTTTTATATTATGATTTCGTGCGTGACAATTGTTGGAAATTTAATTCAACAATGGAATATACTGCAAACTAATATGTATTATTATTTATTACGATAACAGTATAGGTACTATGGTACACGATACGTAACCTTATACCTATTACCTGGGTTTGATTTATAATTGCTCCACTGACGGTGCGTATATAATAATATTATAGTTATTAAATGCGAATTGATGTTCATATTATATTCGTGCAGAATAACATTTATGATGCGCAACGCTTCATATTAGAATATTATCGTCGTCGAATCAATAACACAATCTAATTAAGATTCGACCTATTTTGGGTTACCTAAGTCTCGAGTTTAAACAATAATAATATTATAATAAATCGCGGACGAACGTTTTTGAAAAGCGTCCGTCGTGGCTGTAGTTTCGAATACGGGCCGTCGTCGTTAAGAGAATCACGCGCTTATGTTATTATTATTTTTATTAATACAATTTATTATTATCGTACCGATGAAACTGATTGTTTCCTGTGTATATTACGAAGGGACGAGCGTTTAAATGTGTCAATCAAGCGCGTCAGCTGCGGCGGTGGCGTCGTCGTCATCGTCCTAGGGGTTTGAGCAGATGATAGTGCCCGTGCGACATTATACAAAACACGATTCGATATTATTATTATTAATAATTAAACAGCGACGCTTATAATACCCTCCACCCCGCCATCTCTTGATTATTTTATACGCGAACCGCAAGCTTCAGACTCGTCTCAATAAATCCCCTCGCGTTATTAAAATAATATGTTTTAATATTATTGCAGTTTTAGACGGAATCGTCCTGCGGTAGCGATGATGCCGAAGTAATTATAATGATATGTATTTCGTGCTGTTTTATGCATGACTTTTGTCCTATTTCATATTTTTGTGCCTACCTGGCTACCTATTATACAACCGTGTAGTTATAATGGTAAAATAATAACACTACGATTGTTTATGTTAAGTTATGCTGCGTTCAATAATATACGTGTATTTTCGGCCGACGAACGCAGAGAATATAATACTGATTTTTGTAAGACATTTGCAGAAGGGCCTCATCGCCAAAAATGATCGCCGCTCGAAGCGTCACGATCTGAAAAATGATATCAAAATCTAAATTCTTTTTATGATAACGGTATGTAATGTGTATAAATAATGTTATGAATTACAATGTGACATCGCTGACGTTCAATTTTTTATGTCACATTGTTTTCGAAAACGAGTTTTTTTACTGCATAACATTATGTACCTATAATATCCTATACAGTATATTTTTTTTGCAATTAAAAAAAACATTATAAATTTTTATTCGGCGTTTTTTGATGACACGAAATTACAACGAACTGACTGAAATAATCGTTTTTCTAACGATATAATCTTGTTTTTAGGTTCGAATATTAAATGATGTGGGATCGTCAGGGAATCGGTTCGGCGGCGGCACGGCGGAAGTCGTGACTCGTGTGAGGAGGTCAAGTCATATACATATCGATATGGGTAACACAAAACGATAATAATATTATACTAAGGCACTACGAATTATGATTATAAGCTATGCATAAAACGCGAGGGTGACTTCTGCATAATATTATACACTTGGCCCGGTGCATTAACGGCGACGCAATCGACGAAAAACAATATTTTGATTCGAAACACACTTCCTGCGCCGACACGCAATACGTGTCTATAAATTTATTATTACAGCTGCTGGCGTCGCGACTCGTACACTCTACAATTGTACAAAATTTGCATATTATACTCGAGGGTCGTGTTTAGAATTTTTGCGCTCGCAAAAAAAAAATAATATTATGCACTGCTGTGCTGTCTCTATAGATTTATCAATAAACCATTCGACTACATTCGTTTTGTTCACATTTGATGAGTACAATTTTTTTCGTTATCGTTACGTTTCTGTGACTTGCAAGTGTTTCGAACTATTATATAAACCTACCAAAATCTTTGCAACTAGGTACTGAACCGATTCTGAAAATTTTTTACTAAGCTATATATCATTCTTGAGTAACATATGTTTAGTAACCATATGGTTAGTAGAAAATCGTGGTATTTAAGCACTAAATAAAGGCTCACACATAAATATTGTTTCGGTTAACGAAAATCAAATATCTTATTGTTTCTTTATAGGTTTGCCATTGGTTACAGAAAAAAAAAATATTTATTATGAGTGTGAAGCCGTTGCAAACAGCTATTGATAAAATAAATAATTATATTATTATAAGTACTTATTTACCGGTTAAGTGGCGAAATAAATAGATTACGACTAAGTGTTCGAGGGTCCCATTCCGACGTGACTGTCGAGCAGAAAGAACGATGATTGCAAATTCCGTCGAAAATGAACAAGGACAGAAATCTTCACGATCGGCTTGTAAATATTATTTTTAAGTTAAAGATACAAATGTTGGGTAGTTTTATTTCCGCCTAAATGTTGACTTAATCGTAATGTATGTAACTTTTTTTTCAATCAAATTTATAAAATGTATATTAAATTGGAATGCTTTATAATATTGTATTCATTATCACTGAGTTAAACAAATTAAAATTAAAAATATGTGATAACATTTTAACGGAAAACGTACACGAGTCTTGAGAATTATTCATAAATTAATGCATTAATACGAATGAACCTTATCACTATAATTAATTTTATTAGATGCACGAGTTCAAAATTATATCTTTTATTGTTAGAAACCATTTTCTTAACTGTTTTTTATAATCACGTAATTAAAAAAATAGCCATTCCGTTGTTATTCAACAACTTTTAAACAAAATATTACTGTATTAGTTGGATGGAAAATATGAAGTTTTTTCATCGATTAAATATTAATTATAAAATCTTTTGTTCTTATTTTTTATTTCCCACAGAATACGATTTTTAGAGTAATATTTAACAGTAGGTATTTCAATTTTTTGTGCATACAATTTTTGTTTTTATAACTGTTTTTTCCATTTAACATATTATTTCTGAAAATGTACTGTATATTTCAAATGTACCATTACTCGATACTTTGTACTTTTAATCATGTATAAACGTATTTCAGAATATACATAGATTGGTAGAAGAAGTAGGTAGGTAATAATATAGTAGCAGTGCACTTCCGTAAATTATATATATTATTTTACGAAGTTTATTATAAACTACTTCATAAACCTATGCTAAATGGCAGTTTATATTATTATGATACTATGATAGAATTTATTCAACGCAAAAATGTTTTTCAATGGTCAATTCAATTTAGATTTTAGATACAACATAACTACGGGTATAATTGATTTTTAATAGAACGTCGTTTTAAAAATACCAATCTTCAAAATCAAATTTCCGGAAAACATAAATCCTAGATTTTTTAAATCATGAGTTAAACATTGCTTGGTTGATCGACTGTAACAAACAAAATACATATAAACATTTTCCATGTTTGCAGCCACATGAAAAGGTGCGATAGCAAATGGCTATTTGTGTTCCTATGTACACATATATTTTATTGTCCGCTTGAAGTAACTATATATACCTAATACACTTAACGAGGTCGGGTTTTTGTATTTGATGACTAATCACACACACACGCACTGATAGATTTGTACATGGTATGTACTTGAACCAACTAATAGCTCTTCGGTCCTATACAAATAACTAAGAACCCGATGGGTAAACACGCGCCTCGCCACTGGCCACGGTCTGCCTATATAGAAGATACCTACACATGGCGATATGGCGTTGCACATACACACGCCAAAACTTATATCGGAGACAGGCTTGGGATTTGCCCTCCCCTCGCACACTTTCAATTCCACGTCTATATAATATACGCACCGTTAAAAGCTTAGCGGAAAAACCTCCCATCTCCAACCACTCTGCTGTAGAAGTTTCCGACTACATAGCATTTTTTCCCCAGCTGACGATCGTATGGAATACGTATTTTATTCAGCATTCCTCGTCTCGCGACTTTGCACACACTCACACACTTCACACACACACACACACACACACACTAACATAAAAATGTATACATATTATCGTGCATATGTGCGATAGCGGCGGTGGTGCAGCGCATTGCACCGATACAACGGCTAGTTTCAGCGCTGCAAACAATGCCGCGGAGGCATTTGAATTGAAAATTCCTCTAGTATATCTTTTACTTTCTGCCTCTCTTTTTTTGTAAAATTCACTCACACACATACACACGCACACATGAAGCCCTCCATAAAAAACCTATATTAACCTAACAAAAATCTTGATGCACATGGCATCCGCTCGTGTGTACACCGTTACCCACTCCGTTTCCCACACGGTCATATACGTTTTTAATGATATTAATATTGCCGCGGACCCACAGACATTTCCTGTAGGCATACGAAGCAGCCAAGGTTCACTACCGACATCGCAGGGTAAGGGGTCACGAGAACAGTGGTCTTTTACAGAACAATAATATATAATGTGTAACGGTAACAAAACAGCTACGAGGAGCTATGTAATTATTACGAAAAGTTATAATTTATAGGTTAAATGTGTATAATTGGTAACATGTCTAAATAGGTAACCGACGAACTGTAATAGTTGACTGGGTCATTACATTGATGCATAATGAGTTTTTTTAGTTTTTGCAAAATCAAACAGCTCGATTAAACGGCCGGATTTCTAAATAAATATTGAATTTAAAAATTCTTATAAAACACAACGAGGATATTTAAATATTTAAATATTATGTTCTTTTAGATTTACTGTGGTATATTGAATAAATTACTTTTACACAACTCGCGATAGTACAATATTTTGACTTGATTATTGACTACTACTGCTCAACTGCTCAAGTGTTTAGTGTCTACTGTTTGACTATTATATACTATTGCTATTCACTCATAATATTAGTAATCCATTTAGTCCATCAGTTGTTATTATTAATATATTATACATTATTTTATCAATTTGGAAAATCGGCTGATAATCGAAAAAATCGTTTCGTTTTATAATATCATCAATTCTCCCTCACAGAAGTATGGTAATTCATTAATTATCGACGACGACAAGTGATATGACAGCGATAATTATTAGATAAAGTGCGCTATATAGTATATATTAAACTTACATTTACTCACAGGGTACTTATAGTAAGTTACTAGTGTAAAAAAAAATTGTAAAAACACGATTGAACAACTTGCATTTATATGTCCTCTGTAATTAATTATAAACGATGTTTCGTTTCGCAAACTTTGCGAGCAAAATGACTCACCGAAAATGTCTAAAATATAATGGAACGGTAATCGAATAATAATAGTAATAATAGTAATAATAATACGATTGATCGGGGTATCGGACAGCCGCGGCAGTGTATGAACCTATACCTGCAAAGATTTATCGTCGATGTTTTATTTTTATTTTTGTTAATGGTCTCGAAAACGAGGGTATGTCAAGCGGACGCAGAACGAAAAACCGATTATTATTGTAAGACACGAGCGAATCCTAATTGAGTACGAGAAAATTATCGATTTTTATATACATTGTTGCTAAAGTTTCGCGGAGATTATTTGCAACAAACTTTAATTAAACTCCTCACGACTAGAGCGAATGTTTGAAATTATATGTGTTTTTGTAAACTTTCATAGTGACTAATTTATATTTAAATTCGCCTCCTAGCAAAGCACTACAGTTATAATTATACCGCGGTATATGGTCAAAATTATGTGCAATAACTGGATTATAATATAATATAATATACCGGAAATAAGACGAAATAATATTTAGACACGACAGTGTCGTACATTAGTTGTACCTACACTTAAAGCGTGAACAAAAATGATGTAATACTGGGTCGCCATATAACCGCATTATAGGTTTATACCTGTAGTTTAGATTCATGATGAATTCGAGCATGTGTGAAGACAATGCGGCAGGCGTTTCATTTATACAATAATGTGCTCCTGTTTGCAGATCATGTTCAATTATTTACGTTGCAGATTTACCCGACAATTTGATAAATATGCATGCAACGCTCATTAAAATTCATCGTAGTGGGGAAACAGCCACGAGATGGAAAAAAAAAAAATTATCAGTACAAATCGAGGGTTGAACGGTGGCGGTGGCGGCGACCGGATATGCCGTGTAATATAGTTATAATAATATTATAATACCAAAGTGTGCATGCTAAAACCAGACCAAGTATATGTATTGCGTAAGGTAGCAACCATGTACATGGTATATAATATAATAAACACATCGAGCCAATGCATAATACATACGACGACGGTGAAATATAGCGAAGGTAGACGGGTATATTATACATTTTGTATAATGGGTGGCTGCACAGAACGGGATTCAGATTTTAGGTGTGTTATCGGATTCCCGAAGCGAATAACTTTCAATTATTTATTATTTGATTTGAGAATTTTTTCAAACTGTAAATAAGTAATATAGGCGCACACTTGAGGTATTGTAAAAATAAAGTTCAAACATTTTATTAACGATAGTGCGTATCTTGGATAATAATACAAAATATTATTCTATAAAAAAGGCGTTATGACTATTGTAATTTCATTGTATTAGCATTGTTCAAAAGCTTTCATATCATTGTGAACCCCTATTGTATGTTGGTAGTATATTTATTTATTTTTTATTTTTATATAAATTATAATATATTAACGTTAATGTATGGATGGCCGACGGTGTAGCAATATTATAATACCTTTAATGTCAAAAAAAAAAAAAAATTTCGAATAAAACAATTCACAAAGGGTTTCCGATGCGAGGTGAATGCTCGGAAAATATCACTCTAAACACACTCTAAAAGATATCGACATAAAGCACAAAAATATTATTTATATAATAATATATAATATTATATACGTGTGCGTATCCCAGTGAAATATGATGTTGATAAATCAATATGACATCGGGAGTCGGTATAGGTACTTTAGGGAATTGGTCTGGTGTAACTTGTACGCATCGTCAATTTGGTCCCCGCGGAGGACATTCACACTCAAAGCAAATATAATAATATAATCGTAAACCGAGTTTCGTTAATAGTTTTGGACATTCGATTCTTCTACGACAAGAGAGTCGCGTGATTGCTTACTTAATATAATGTTTGACTTTCGACTGTGAACACCAACAACGTACCATTGCTACCGTAGTACTCATTCACAGGACACAGTACAAGTTCAGATGATGAAAAATGGCGTCGAATGCGCATCGGATCAATCTCGAAAAACCCTCATCGGAAAATTCATACATAAATCTGCAATAATAATATACCTCGATAATACAATGCCGAGTGGAAAAGCATGCCGCCAAACGCGATGAGTTTCACGGGGTAATTTAAAAGAATATTAGAAGACTTGTGTGTTCGGTTGTTTAATACCTAATTATTATCATAATCGTCGTCCTACGATATCGGAGCTCGGGTATAAGCTTTTAAGTACACCTACGCTATCCTCGATCTGTTCTGCTCATTAAATACTTTCATCGTATGGTTTGTGTTTGACTTTTCGAAAATCGTACTTAAAACGCGTAAATACGTCCAATATAGGTACCTACGCATTGATACCGCACAAGAAATGCAATAACAACCATGTAAATCGAACAAACGGATTGAGTTAATATTCCTTCATGGTCATCACCGCCCATTTGAAAATTTGATTGCTCGAAATATTTTCAATTTATTTTCAAATTTGAATGGTAAAATAATTGCGATTATAAAATGTATTGTTTAAAACTACTTGTGTTGCTAAAAACGTTATTGTACATCGAATCGTATGAAAAACCGAACAATTGTATACCTAGATAATAGTATAATACGTTTGTAATATATTGTCAATTAAGCTGTGTACTTAAACTGATGATAAAAATAATAATTTATAAAAAATGTTAGAGATTATAATTATAATAATAATATGATGAGTCACGTTTATTATACAATAGTAGTATAAAATATTTATTTGTATTTGTAGTAGGTATGTATTTTATGTTGAGTGTCCTGCTTTATTATGATAGTCGGAGATAAAAATAATAGTAATACATAAGTTCAAGCTATTCTATGAATAAATAAATAAATAATAAAAAAAAAAAACATTAAAAAATACGCATTTCAGATAAACATTTGTAAAACAACAAATATATTAAAACAACTATTTTTAATTTCAATTTATATTAATAAGCTTTGACAATATTTTCAAAATATTTTCAAAGTAAAAAACAGTTCTCGGTTAATGGAATAAAATATCAATATAAATAACCGCAAGATATTTTAAAAAATACTAAACGCCTAATAATTCATATCTTTATATACTTCTACCTATTTTTATTTAAGACAAATAAACAAAGTCATTGTACACACTAAACATAATATACAAGGCTTAAAATATTTAACCTAATTAATGTAGTTTACTAAAATTGCACTGTAGGAATTAAAGCGTTTTGGTTGACTTGATAGATGATGGTTTTTCTTTCAAATTTCAAATTTATTAGCCGGGTATTTTTTTTAATACGTTTTAACAAAATACAAATTAACGATTAAACTGAATTGTATATTTTATTATGCTTGATACTGTCGTGAGATTTATGGTATAAAATTACCGCAGTTGATCAATAATGAAACCTGCGATTGCGGCGCACAGTTTAGTTATATTGAATTAAAATATTTATAATTCAATAAAAAAAATAATAAGCAACCGCGTTTAATAACGATTAATTGCTGCTGTTATTCGGGCGCGGAGGATGTTGGCCGGAAAAACGTCGTTACTCGTTTTAATTTAAATACCCAGCTATATATATAATAATAATATATTATAATAGAGAGCCGGGAGTTTTTGTTTACCACTCGAATCGCGCGGTATAGATGTACATTTTTTTTCTTTCCGTTACCAGAGGTTCTGTAAATTACTGGCAAAAATATTCGCCGTGAATTTTATTACGAGAGACGGGGGAAAATTATGGCCTCGGCGTGTGAAAAGTCAGGGCAACATGTCAAGTGCACTTTTACCGCGCGTACAGTCCAAGTGCCCCCCCACCCCAATCCGTTCAGCGAGCGCATCGACGGGCGGACGGGGACAGTCGCACTTGTACGTATACGTCGAGTTTCCTGTGGCCATCGTCTACCTATCCATATATACGCATATATAATAATAATGATAGTAATAATAATAATAATCATAATAATCATAATAATAATAATAATAATAATAATAATAATAATAATAGTGATAGTAATAGTAATAATAATAATAATAATAGTAATATTAATAGTAATATAATAATGATAATATAATAATAGAACAGGGGATCGACTCATCGACTTCCTACGCGGCCTTCCTACTTCCTACACACTTGTCAACGACTAAAACATAACACGTACCTATCGACGTGAAGTTTTATTATTATTGTTTTTTATTATTATTTTATTCTTTTTTTTACGACGCGGGCGAGTCCCCCGCGACCGTACTTTATTGCTCCCGGATTGAATAATAAGAATAATAAAAACGGCCACGGACCGGGCTGTAAAAAAAAAAAAAAAATGTTTAAGTGCGCGTACTATATTATGAATATGCTAAGAAAAAAAAAATCACGACCTTTATTGAAACAATTTTATGTTTTGGGGGAACGAAAGCTTTTATTGCCACGTTTCCGAAGCCGATTGAAGAAACAATATAATAAGGGCCACTTAATGTTTTTTTTTTTACTCGAATATATAATTTATATAGGTATATTCGGATCAAAAGATTCGAACCGCGTCGTTTGATATTATTAGTACGATCCGTTGAGAGTTAAATTTTACTTTCGCGCGTAAATGTACGTTTAGTTAGGTTTAAGTACGGCGAATTGTTAAAAATAAACGCAATTGTATGAATTTATTAAATCTTATCGTTATATAAACACTGCAAATTACCGTGTGAAACATATAGTTATTTTCAGTTTAAAATCAAAAATAAAATATTATAATATAAGCGTGGATTCTCATAGGTATTATTTTAACTATCAAAAAGAAAATAGTAATCTGGAAAGAAACTAATGTACATTTTCCATTAAAAAAAATACGCGCAAATTGTTTTCATGCTATCGTTGAAGTATAACATGAAAAGAAATGCAATCCACGTAAAATACGATTATTTTAATGGTAGTTTTTTATAATAATAAAATATAGCGACAATTATTAATGATTAATAAAATTAGTTGGTATTAATAAAATAATTATTGAGGGTGGAATATACGCTGTAATAGGTGGGTAAATTAGTTATCACAGGTACGACGAATTTTATATGATACAATGTGCTAAAATATTTTTTTTAGCCTTAAACCTTTTGAGAACATTTCAAGCAAAAAACTCTTACAAGTTCATACCCATACAAGTATAATACAATGCGGGTATTATTAATACTTGTTTGATCATCGCACGCGTGTGTAAATCACAAATTATACTGCAGTGTTGTAAAGAATATTTCTTATAAAAGTCTAGTCTTAACTAATATATTAAATAAAAAAAAAAAAATGGAACCGATTTGAATAGTGACTCGAATGCTTATAATAATTGCCATAAATATGATTAAAATTTTAAATAGTACCTAATATTAAAAATAAAAATACGGTTTGTACGTGCTAATGAAAAAATTAACGTTAGTAATAATTATTACTGTCTGAATAGTTTTTAGTCACGTTACAATACAATTTTCAGCTGAAATAAAGCATAATAATAATAATAATAATAATAATAATAATAAAAAAGTGTTAAGATAAAAAAAATATCAGATATTATAATATTATAATATTTATTTAAAAAATATTACTAAATGTTATTATTACGATAAAAAATAAAACAGTATTCGAAAACTTTTACTCGAATTTTTTTATTCAAATACTTTACAACACTGGTTCAAGAATAGTACAACTATATTATATTATTATCGTGTAATCATTATCTCGATGTGAAATTAAAAAAAATTAAAACATACTCACGCGGACGACTTTGAAAGCGCAGTCCAGGGTTGGAAGTCGGATGAACCGGAGAGAGACAGAGTTTGAAACTGTCACCGTCATCGTCGTCGTCGTGGTCGTCGTTGTCATCAATGTAGCTGGAGTCCGAGAGTGAGCGTTCGCCGTGCCGGCATCAGCTTTTTATAAGGCGCGCGACGGCACCCCCCGGGCACCGCCGGCCAGGGTGGATTCTGCGCGCGTCCCCGTTTCTATGACGACAACCGTCAGCTAAATACTAAATGAGCTAACGGCGTGTAATTGAATTGCGCCGGCCCTCCCCTCCCCCGGACGCCAGCAACCCCCTCACCGGCCCCTTCAAACGTCTCGCCCTCTCACCATCACAACCCTCTCCACCCCCGGTCCATACCAAGGTATCCCTTCCCCGTGCTAGCCGTCTCGACTACAACACTACCGCCGTGACTTGTATATACACGCGCGCACACGTACGCGGGGTAGGTATGTATATGGGATATATATATATAATATATTATATATACACCCCTAAGTACGTATGTGTATGCGCGTTTTCTTTCCCCTGTGTATTTTCGCAAAATCTCTTTTTCACCGCCGCCCCACGCACTCCCCCCTCCTCCTCCCCATCCCAGCCTTTCTACATAACATTGTATATACTGCAGGTGGTACCTACCCTCAGCCTCTTCCACCACGTCAGCGGCAGCGCTCAGAGTCTTACGGGTAGTTTTTATTTATTTTTTAACCTAAGTCGTCCACACGACTATCATTCGTGGCGTGACTTCAAATTTTTCGGGTCCGAGAGCAGAACTATCCTGCAGTGCAACGCGGACATATATTTATCGAGAGCGGTTTACAGGGCCACGAGCGATTATTACGCGCGTTGTTTAAAATGGAATATAAAAATATTTTTTGTAAACTATACTATAAAATAACTTTACACCGCGTATACGATTCGTCGATGAAATTATCGTCAATAATAATTATTACGAATGGGACGAAACACGATGTATTTTATAGGTGTCGAGTTTTGAAAACTTAAGTATAAGTGGTAACGTATTTTTGATACACTCGTCGTTTTCACGTATTTTTTATGCACTCGTCTTCTATGTTATTAATAATATAATATTATACACGCGCGACCACGGTATATTGTGTGGAGAATAACACTCTACCTATTTTACGATGTTCGGATTGCATTTTTTTTCTTTTGATTATTGCACACGAAATATGCGAGACAGGGCACACATATTACGAATTATTATGATGACGGTTTGTGAATATTTTAAGCCGTCGGTAGTGTTAATCACCGAATATCGCCGAAAACGTGCTCGGTTCTCTACACCGCTGTTAGCGGTTTTCCCGTAACTTGGCAGACGATTTTCCGGGAAAAAGTCTTAAAAATAACCGGTCCGAACAGTACCGACCGTGTTCGATTTGCAAGGAATAATACACAACTTTAAAAGGTCTCCTTCTACTGGTAATAATATGAAAAAAAAACTTCCACTTTGAACCTATACATGTTGTAAATCAAAGAATAATTTATGTCAGTTGATAATAATTTTATCGACCGTGACTGTTCTGGACGTATTGCTGTAATTGCCGTATTATTTCTTTTGAAAGGACTCGAGTCGATTCTGGGAAGACCCTCAGACCCATTCCAGGAACTTACGCCAATGGTAACACGGCGTTTCAGATAGGCAAAACGACTACATTATCACCGTACGTCACGACCCTCTGACTGCTTCTATCTGAATTTCTCATTTTTTATTAAAATTTGTAACTAGTCCTATTCGTAGTTTGTCTTATATCACACGTATATAACTTTTTTGTCTATTGTTTTAGTGGGCAACTACTCACACCGTAAGTCCCTACTAATGGCTAAAAAAAATGTAAGAGTTGAAAAAATAATAAT
Source organism: Metopolophium dirhodum (assembly GCF_019925205.1). NCBI lineage: Eukaryota > Metazoa > Arthropoda > Insecta > Hemiptera > Aphididae > Metopolophium > Metopolophium dirhodum. Next base: position 126,518,656 of record NC_083560.1, read on the forward strand.
ATAGCAATGGATAATATTATATTATAATATGAATTAATGAATCAGTTTTTCTTTTAAAAAATTATCATTATTAAAATTTCATCCGTAAATGCTATTCATCTCGACTGCAATGATTATAACGTCACGACGGTTACAATAATATAATTAATGAACGATATGATATTATAATTATATATAGGAATAATTTGGTTACACGCGCTTGTGCACATAATAATATTTTACAATTGTGACGATTCATATGCACTCTAAATTATAAACAATGAAATCCTTTTCCACGAAGAGCCATACATTTTCAGACGCAATTCATATTATCTACAGTCAATAATATTATATACATTCCGTCATCATAACCTCATCAAATCATTGAAACAATATAACAAATACAAATCGAAACCGCGTTTTAAACGCGATCTAAAAATGACATGGTTGGAGAAAAAAAGAAAGCTCATAGAATTGAAATCAAAAAAATAACCATAAATATACTTTTTTCGATTACAAGTAAGTACCTAATATAAACAAAATTCAAAGTATGATGATAGTGACTAAATTGTGCAAATTTTTTTTTAATAATGTTTTTAAACCGTCGTTGATGTAGCGAAAACAAATTTAAAAAAATGTTAAGTTTAGAATCCAGTATTATTACCATTTTTTATTACTTAATGCACTTGGAAATTTGCGTAGACGATATGAGGGGAAGTGGTAAATTTTTGCGCAAAGCGGTTGTAACTATAATATATAATGGGTATTATAAACGGATTGTGATTGTAGATTATTAATGTGTTAATAATAATTAATGCTTTTGGTATACGAAATGCATTTTGAACTGTCGATAGAATTTAAGTTTGAAACTAATTTGGATAAAATATAATTAATATGTAGACGAATATCGTCTCGTCTTTATAGTTAATTTTGTGTTAATTTAAAACTGTGCTTAGCTGGAAGTTGGAGGAAAATCTGAGGCGATTCATCCATTATAATATTCCTCAATAATAATAATATTTTTTTTTTTTATTGACCATGGAGCTTTGCAATTATAACCATTAGCTGTTTGTTTTTATTTGAAGAGGAGGAATTGTAGGTTAATAAACACGCGTGTTTTGGTTTGGCAGATTTTTTTGTGGGCACCCGTAAGTATCTGCCATGCCCGGTTTGGGGATGGCGGCACTTCCCTCCGGACACCGTGACTTGCCCGAAGAAAAATGCCGCCCGCGGGGCTGGATTCGAACCGGCACCGGTGTGCGTCGCAACCGACGCCTTAAGCTGCTCGGCCACTCTGTCTCCCTCATGTTATATTGTGTGTATAACAAGTTAATAATAAAATATATAAAATCATGATTTTTGAACAAATAATTTGGTAAAAAAAAAAACAATTCCATGTTCAAAGTTTCAAACGTTGCATTTTGTTTGAGTTATATGTGTCATATATTTTATATTTATTTTACTCTGTTATAATTATTTAATTTATTAATCAATTTATTTTACTGAATTTAAAAGTGACCTACCTACCTATAATTGTTAATTAACGTATATATTGTTTTGTTTTTTTATATTGTATAGTGACGTAAAATCATCTACCTGGTAAACTTAAAATTAAAAGTTATCGATGTCGTCCTATTAAATTAGTTATAAAATATTATCTTATTGTTCAATAATCATAGTACATATTACATTATATCAAACGCTATAAATACAACCGATCCGTATTTTTCATTATTAACATTACTAATAATTAATACATTTTTTTTTATATACTTGGATAGTTGTACAATTTGATGAGTATGATTTAATTATATCGAACATTCAAACCTAACTATAATAATGTTCATTTCAACTTTTCAAGTTGGTATGTATTAATATTATTGTTACAGTAATATATACTTAATATTATTATATTTACCAAGTGTCTAAGTACTTTTTTATTATAACTAGCTGCAAAATTATATCCTATAATTTAGGTTTTTTTTATAAAAATATTCTATTATGGCATTTTTATATTTTGTCGTGTATGACGCGTTTACAGAATTACTGAAACTGCGTCGGTACACTTACTTTGTACTCGAAAATCACTATAGTAACTCCATTTGTGTGATACATTTCTAACGCTTGACTCTTTTTCCACGGCACTTACATTTCATTGTGTTATCTCATATAGAATGTTTTATATTTTAGATTCTCAGGATAAGTGAGATGAGGAATGATGTGTTTTAAAATAAAAAAAAATGTATTTATTGAGTCCGCAGTGAACATTTATTTGAGTAGAAAAGAGTTAAAAAAGGTTTTATACAACCCGTGCTATTGATTGGAAATTGAACGTCATAGTATTTTGGAATTATAAACACATTCCTCCTCGCTACGTTCCGAATCTAAAATTACAACATTTCCCGGGCACATTCGACTAGTAAATTTTCACTGTAAATTTTTCATGGTTCCGTTAAAATAAAAATTCATTAAATAAAACCATTATATTTTATCACCTGCAGTAACGTCAAAACAAGTTTCCCAACATTGTACCGTTAGGTTATTTAACAATATTATTATACCTTGACAGGAAATTCGCACCTATATATTATATTTTAATGTTATACATTTATCATTGTCTGTAATTACCTATACTTTTGTCGAAATACCGGAAAACACATATTCATGTATATAATTATTAATTATTATCTAAACAATAATAAATAGTGGCATAGTGTAATATTATTATGATCATCTTTCACGCCAGAATACGCCGGATTTTTCGATCAATGATATATAATAACGCAAGTGCCAAGTACACAATCCAATATCAAGCAATATTTTATACAGAAATTCCGAGACGGAATTCGGTGGTTTTATAGTTTATTTGGACCTCTTTGTTTTTGCTCAAATATATTTTTCGCTTAAACTTAAAATAACAGATATTGTGAAAACCTCACAGTTAGAATTAATATAATTTGCATCATAAACATATACCAATTATTATTTAACCAGAATTTTTTAATTCTTATTATTGGTTAATAAATAAAATTATATAATTTTTCTAAAATATGTTTTTTTTATAATTAATTATAATTAATGCCAATGTAGAAGTATACATGCACACGAACACGTCAATTCATTTTAAATATTATAGGCACGTTTTACCTACTAGGGACCGGGTTTTGATTCAAAGCCCATTTCTTGGAAGTCTACGACAAGTATTTCAAGTACCTACTTAATTAGTTTTCTCTATCATATACTTAAAATGTGGAACATTTATTTTAAATTTTTATTTAGCGTCTTTAGGTAATTGTATTAATAATTGTTAGTGCATATTAACAAATTGAACGACCTTGTTTTAATGTAAATAAGGAAACTAAATAATATTAAATCAAGAAATATTGTTTCATAATATTTGCTTTAATAGATTTTAGGTCATCCGTACCAATTAATGTCAATATCTTTTCAATTTGTGAATGTGATAACGTATTTGTCTATATACAGTAATGTGGAGTCTTATACGAAAACAAATAACAACTACCTAATTGGTCAGTTTAAATTACATGTTGATTGTGTTTGCTTCAAATATACTGTTTATTTATTGTGCGTGTTGAAGTTTGGTATTTTGTTTTTGTATTACTATTGTTAGTTTAGTTAAGATAAAGAAGTGTTGATGATTCCGAAAGTTAAATAATCGGTTTCCTCTCACTTATTACGTGCCTGTTAAAAAAATAATGTTGGTAATTTTTAAGTGCATTTTTTCGCCTGAAAATAAATTTTTAGGAATTATTGGTTATTTTTTAGAGTAGAATTTTCTAATAGTTTTTGGGCCATTTAAATTGGGGTATGCTAATTAGTAATTACTAATACATTTTATGATTAATATTATAAATACATAATTATTATGCTAATAATATAAAATATTATATAAGTAAAATGTAAATATAATGTAAAATTCAACTACTATTATCAACCACAAATTTAAATATTTTTATCAAAAATATATTATATACATGCATGGACTTCATGAAGAGTTAAATAATTGTGGTAGCTGACCTGATATTTAGTATGTAAATTATAATTCGTTTAATGCTAAGTGCATCTATAATGCTCTTTCGGTGTCATAGAAGTATTTGTGATATTAATTTTAATATAATATTAAAAGGTTAGTTTTGGGTGGACACTGGACACCGATCGTTTACAAGTTTCAAACCATTCGATAAAGTTGCGGCGCGTTCAACTTACCGAAATATCAAATGCCAACACACAAACTTAGCGGCGGTTTGGCTGTATCACGTAAGCGCTCAATCATTTTAATTTGTATTGGATTTGCTGTTACGATTTTATGTGATTTGTGTACCGGTAATAAGTTCAAAACGTTGTTATTGTTAATCTCATCTGAGTAACAAAGCGTGGACAGTGTTGTGCATAAACAACTTAAAGAGTGGCTAGAAAAAGATAAAAGATTAATTACAAAAATTCCTAAATAAAAATCGAATATCGTCAAAAAATAAAAAAATAGATAAGGGATACCGGCGATGAATCTAACTGAAAATTTGAACTGCACATTGAAGAAGTGCATTTATCAATAAAATCGAATGTGTAGTTCAGTGGAGTTTACCTCAATTATTGGTCGTATGAAATAATTAGTCGTATAGTTTACTTTTGTCACGAGATGTGATTACTGGTATAATGAAGGTACATATGTGAAATGGACAATAATCATTATTATAATATAATATATGTACATTGTACCTACACATTTTGCGATAATAAGTTAAATAACAGCATATATAAATATACAACAATCATTATTACACATATTATAGGATTATATTATATTACGATAACTAGTAGAATGTCATCGATCGAATGTAATTTATCTGGATTCCAATCATGTTTCCTCTATATGCACTGTGTTCCCATGCAGTTGACTGTGGTAGACTATGTAGTCTAATGCTAATTATATAGTTGATACAAAAATACAAAAATAATTGAACAATTGACTCTACCCCAGTTCGGTGTGCCACTCGGTCTGTTGTTCCCAAAATACTTGAAGCCTAAATTGACCAACTATAAATAAACTACATTTATGAAAAAAAAAAATTGCAGTGCACACTAAAAATGTTATTATTCAATTTGAAACCTTAGCTATAAAAATTTAAAAGTGTATACATTGTTAACTACAAATTAATTTGTACATATATTTTCGTGATTTGACGAATTTTGTCAAAGTTTGTACTTCAATTGCTTATAAAAAATCGAACTTATGTATGTTTAATATTTTTAGATTACCTACTATAATACCTACCAACTTTTGAGTTCTTGTAGATTCTCATGAATCTTGTATTTGATTTTCAACCATTTTGACCCAGCGAAACATTATTTTCAAATCTTATAGATTTACAAAATACGAAAACATGGTTCCGACACCCTTAACTAGTATTGATATAACTACGTTTTTATGCTACTCATTTTTTATTTATAAAATAATATTAATTTGAAGAAGTAACTGTAACATAGATTATGATAACCCTAACTACAATATACACAGGGTGATTCTCAGAGTAACAAAAATGTTATCGAAAAGTATTAACGTTTTTGGGTACTGTATAGTGTATATTAATATATGCGTTTAGAAGTATGAACTTGACGTATGTTATGATAAAACGTATGCACTTGAAATATGGAATTTTGGTTCGTCTAATGCTCTAGATGTGCTTGGAAATTTCTAATTTCGTTCAGTGGATATGCATTATTTTGCACGTAAGAAAATCTTCGAGATATTCGAATAACAGTAGGAAATTATTAATACAGTGGTTACTGATTAAGTTATGTATACATATTTAATGGAGATCACTACCAATTACCTATTGGCTAATCATAATTGTAAAAATTATGAATACTGGCATAAATTACCTACATTGGTGGCTAAGTTGCACTTACTGTAGCTGAAAGTGTCCGTAATTCACGGAAGAATTCGCTAACCTGATATACTGTTTGCGTATTGTCCGCGGATTGCCTACCAAAGTAACTAAGTTGCAGGTAAAACAATTTTCATTTGAGGTGACTAACTTGCTAGACACTCAAACAAGTTATTCGACTTTACACTTGTTATATACAAAAAAACACTGGATTTGAAGGCACAAAAAGAATAAGAAATATGATATATTCATTAAAAAAAAATTACAAATACAAATCTTTACCTGGTCAATGTTGGGCGAAACAGCTATTATGGTATAAATAGAAATGTAAAAATCTACTACACCAAAAAATTAACTCACGAACTGCATTATAAAAATATGATGCAATAACTTGAACTCTATCGAACCGGGTTTTAATTCATTGAATTCTAAGATCTGATATCTGACCTTTATGAATCTACCAGTGCCTCGTAGTTTGTCTGCTACTGGATAAAACATGGCTGGATACATGCTTAGCCCCCCTCCCCACTTTGGAATTTCGAAACAAAATTAACTCCATTCGTTTGTGCTTTTAATCCTGTTGTCTGTGCTTTATCCATTCCCGAGATATACAACTTTGAAAGTTGGGAGTTGAAATGTAGTCCCAGCTACTCCCCTTGGTCGTAAAACATTTGGTTTGCCAGAAAATCCATACCCTTGTGGAATAGAAAATAGTTTTTATTTTTTTTAAGTTGACACCATTTTTAATTTGAAAAAAAATATTTTAGACTGAACAAATGGACTTGCACCCAACACTAAAGATGTGATTGTAATCCAGGTGGTAATTGAAATCCATTCTATTTGTTTTGGAATCATTATAATATTTACATGTTTCCAGGTTTTGGGGAAATATTCATTTAAAAAAAGGTTCATTTTGGTAATTTTTTTGAGCCCACAGTTCTTTAAGACAGTTGGTGTTGCCATCGGGACCCCGGGCTTTGCAATTTTGTAATCTCCGAATTATGTTCCAGACTTCACCAGGATAGAAGAAAGTTAATTTGGGCCTCGGGGTGTGGGAAATCTTTGAGTTGGGCAATAGTGCGGTTAACCAGTTTGTATGCTTCGCCTGAATTGAATTGAAGTGAAAATATCTGTGATACTGGATATGGATTCATCAATTTTATCATCACCTAGAAGATACATCAGGAAAGAAAGAAGATTAATTTATATCTAGGCGAAATTCATTCTAGATCGTTATCCAAGACTCAAGAGGGGCCTGGTAGGAGAGTTTGAAAGGCTATGGTGTGGTTAGTTGGTGTATGGTCAGATGATAGTTCTTCAGAACGATTTGTTAGCTGATAATTGAGTGATCCAGTTTTCATGATTGCTTTATCTAATATATCAGGTTGATGGTTCGGATTATCTGGATAGTGTGTGGGAGAAAATGAAGCTACCACAGCTACGTGATATCTAGAATCAATGTACCTTTAAAGTAGAATACCAGTTTGGTTACAAGATATAGGCTATTTCAAGTATGATGTTTACAGTTTAAGTCGTCTGCGATGATGGTTTTGCAAGGGGTGTCTAGAAGTAGATTGATATCTTCCGTTGACAAAGGAATGTTGCAACGTTTATAAACTGACACTAATCGTATGTCTTCGTTCAGTGTGTTAATGCGCACTGTTGTATTTTTGACTGACGATGTAGTAATGTGGATAGGGATATGAATACATCTCTTGTTGATTAGTATAGCAGTTCCACCAGCAGGATGTGATTCATTTATTTGAGGTATTTTTGTATGATTTGAATAAAAATTTGAAGTTAGAAATTAGAATTTACTATATGGAAATGCTGACGAGTCTAAGCGGAGTATATTACTGATGAAGTAATAAAAATATCACTTATGTGTTATTTAATACTTATTTAAGGAAACAATATGATTACCACAGTTAAACAAAATATCTGTTTAATATAACGTTTTGATAAATCATTAAATTTGTCGGCAAGTGCCAAGTGGCAACCGAATGTATGTGAATCTACTTGTTTAAATTGTTTGAACGCATAAATAAAGTATTAATTGTTGTCATTAAACCGTCCTAACCGTATTCAAATGAATAACAATAACATTATTAATAGCGCATACTAAAACAATTGTTCGCATAAATTTGAACTCTGTAAACTTAAAATTATGCGTGAAATAATTAAGTACTACTAAATACTAATAAACATTCAACCAACTTTGTCTATTAACGTCGTATTTATTAATAATTACAAATGAGACGAGGGAAATATTATATTCTATGGTCTATATACGATGTACCTACACTAGAATCTTATACACAAAATATTATAGATACAATTGTTACGCAGAATAAAATTATATGATTATGTACCTATTTAATAAAGGTGTAAATGACTTGTTCTGCACAGGTCAGTCAGTCGGCAATGCGTAATTAGGGGGAGATTGAGGATGTGGCTAAGCCCCCCTTACTTTTATTTTAATATAATTCCTATACTCCCACTAACGGTAGATACATGTTTAAAGTTAATTTGAAATATGGTTTTATTTTTTATGAAAATTATAAAAATTATATAATATAATTTTTATTTGATGACCCTAGCTGTGTATAACCTATAATACCATGTAGTTTTTACTACATACTACATAGAAGTTGTCAATAAAGTAAATACAAAAATAGTCATCACCCAGAAGAATATACTCACGATTTTATTTTTGTAAAATTTATGTATAAATGGTGATAACGACTAACGAGTGACAAAGACCGGACGACGATCCCTGCACCTGTTGACCGTTTATAAACGTCTTTTGCTAAAATTAGAATCAGATTATATATTATTTTATTATATTATCATGGTGCTTTGATCTTCATAAGTACCTACAATGGTTGTGTGCTTGTGTCGGATAGCTCGTATTTAGCTCAACGACATTGTGGTTATTATAATAAATTAGTCAAATTGTATTTACTTATGTTTCAGGTTTTAATGAATATCAAATAAATTAAACAGAATTAAAATCAGAAATGTTGGTTAGATAATCAATTATTAATCAATTAATTGTATTATCTTTAAAAATTATAAGGGAAATTTATAGCAGCTAAAAAGTATTGTTCAAAAATCTGTTTCTATAAATTTATATAAAATGCTACATTTATCACTTTCTGTTCCACCAGGCAACAAGTTCCGCATCTATTGAAAGAACATTTTTAGTAATGCGTCGAATAAATACTTATATAAGGTTAACTTATGTTACCAAATCTATTCTCTATATTGTCTATTATAGCTTTTGAAAGAGATTTATCAAATATTCGAAAAAAAAGACATTTAAAAAAAATGTCCAAACTTAACAGAGCCTTAAACTGTAATTTATTTATTTATTTATTTATTTATTTATTTATTTATAAACGCCAATCGGAAATGTTATGATAACATATTAAATTTAATTTATAAGTAGTAGATATTATGTATAATACATAGTAACACAGAAGATATAGAAAATACAACACAATATAAACTTGATGGTAATATAGAGATAATATTATAGTACCTACAGCAAACTTAAAGCTAATACATTTGCTAAATATTAAAATCAAAATAAACATTATTTAGTGTATGGAGAATTCTATTTAAGGGGGTGCCTTTGTCCGTAAAATGTATCGTGTATTGGCACTTGAAAGATGGAGTGATTTTTGGAGAAGAAAGAAGGGATGCGAAGACATTCATTGGAGGGGAGACGAGGAGCATCTATTGTGCCACCTAGGACAAAGGTTATGAAGTGCTCGTCAGCATCTTGTCGAAGGGATGATAGTAGTGTTATTTCCAATTAACTATAGGTACGTAATAAGGAATAATCGTAGCTATGGTGTTCTATCTTCATAATATGGTTGACATTTTATACATGCTCGAGTCTTAATTCATCTTTACCCAAGTAAGGATGACATATTAAACTACCACCCCATATTTCAATATCGAACGTACCTACTAATGAGAAATGTAGTGTGCAGAGACAACGAGCAGCAAAAAGCTGTTTGGTATTGCGCTTAATAAATCCCAAGACTTTTAAAGCTTTTAGTCGACATATCTATTGTAGAAGTGTATAACTATTATGTCACTCATATAGTCATATACATTTTTTACTTTCACTTAAATCATAAGAAAATTAAAAACTTGAATTTGTAACTAAAATAATATATTTTAATAATTTAATGTTAATTTCATTCCACTTTTTTATGATTCGTATTATACCCACACACACTATAATATTAAAACAAAATATTAATTTGTTTACATTTATATTTACACAGGGACTGGAACCGAACCTAAAAGAACCTGTTCTGGAACAGGAACAGTTATTTTATTCTTTTTATTTTTATTTTTCTTATTTCTTATTATTTTATTTGTTTAAGCGTCTTGTGAATATTTTTAAACCGTTTTCTATTTGTCTATTAATTATTTATTATTTTACATCAAATTAACGTTATGTAAAAAAAAATACCACTCGTATTTTGTACATGCGCAAAATATAATAATCGCGGAAATATCGGCTTCAAGTAATTTTTGACCCGGATTTGTGTTAGTACGTATATTACAAACGATATATTAAATTAGGCTGCGACGAAAAGAGATTGAAAAAACGGCAAGTGGAAAAAAATGTCACCTCGATCATTGTTGTAAAAAAAAAAAAAAAAAGCGTCCCGACTATATTAATATACTATATTGACTGGGAAACGTCGACCTCGTGTGATATAGTTATCGAGTCTTCAGTCTTCGGTTCCGGACACGATTTAAGATAGAATCTTAAATCGTGGTTCCGGACGAGTCGGTATAATAATAATAATAATAATAATCTTATGATGATAACGTAGACTTCCACAAAGGATCGTGCTTCGGCATTTGCCGTGGTAATGGATATACCGACGAATCCCCGAGGATTATGGTGTGTGTGTTGCGGAGTGGGCGGGAGGAGCGCAGGCTAGTCGGCGAGTTCAAGGATCCACTATATTATCATAATGTATAATATATTTTGTCAAGTTTACAAAACACGACTTACATGAAATAATAAATTACTGTTTATTCTGTATACATTTTTACATTTGCGCGCATGCTATATATAATACAAGACGACAAGATGGAAAAAGAAACGCGGTAAGTACAAAATCGATATTGCAAAAAGCTAAATCGATCGATTATGTTATTATTATATAATTTTATAATTTATAATATTGTATCCTATTTACGAAATAATAATAAATCAACCATAATATTATGGCTGATATCGTAATAATATTGGTCGTATACGTAATTGAAATCATAGACAATATAATGAATAGAGGTATCTACTTAGGTAGCAGACGGAATCGATATTTACATTTATTTATTTATTTATTTCAAGCTTTTTAATTAAAAAAAGTTCAACAATGTCATTGTTGATATTAATATAAATAACGTGGGCGCCTTTAACTAGGCACCTACAACTAATAATAATTATAGTTGAATATACGTTTTATGATCAAAACGCTTACCAATGCATTTTTATCCGTTCATTAACCAACTTTGTTTTATTATTATTTATTTTGTCGGATAGGCACTTTGACATTTTTAATTTAATTGGAACGCGTTCCTGCAGTTTTGAAACGGCTTCAAATGCTAAAAAAAACTGTTTCTAGATGTCCAATACGTGATATTTTCTGGATAGTGCATTTCGACCATTCAGCGTTTTCGCCTTTTCGGTGTTAACAGTTAACATACAACACTATCATTATTTACTGACGATTTTAATTAATAACATCACCATTGAAGTTAAAAACATCAACAAATGATCACGAATTATATATATATGGGCAGTTTACTGATAAGTTTATACCTAGGTATGTTACATGTAATGGTTATACTTTGGTATACTTTGGCTTCCCACCTGAATACAATATTGAATGAATTGAAGTGGCGGTGCTTCCGTCAATCCCACGCATGAGATATCAATTATTTAGGAATATTCTATTTTCGATTGATCTAGTTTACTTCAAATTTCGTATTATAAATAATAATATCGCAATTTGGTAGGTACTATACATATTTTACGAAAATATAATATGAAAAAAATTCACATTTTTTAAACTACGTTATTCATATACGTACCTATATGATCAATAATATTATTTATTAAGGCTGTTGGAGCACACCGTATTTTTTGTAGTATTAGACCAATAAGCGGAAGATTAGTTTATGTACCTACTCCCCGATGTCCAATTATTATTTTAAAAATTTGTATGAACTCATCATCTCCTTTTCTAGGTTATGTAGGAAACAGATTTTTGATTTTTGTATACAATAGGGCTTAAAAAATATGTTAAAATTTAAAAATATTATGAAAATATTTTTATTTTATACACTTACATACACTTACATTCAGTTTTAAAACATCAATTATTTTTCCTACATAACCTAGTAAAGGGGATGATGAGTTCATACATATTTTTAAAATAATAATCGGACATCGGGAAGTACATAAACTAATCTTCCATTTATAGCTATTTTGTACTGATTTTAACGGTTTTTTTTTACGATAACACGATAATGGGATTATACACACAAAGGTTCAATGTACTACTCACACAATGACAAATACTTGCCAATAATATTTTTGCACAATTTCCTAAATTGTACTACTTAAAATATCCTATGCTCCAACAGCCTTAAGATGTATTTAGGTGGCACACCAAGGTCACAATATTATGACTTGAAAAATGACTTCAATACCTATGTTAATTATTATGTCACATTTTGTAACCATAAAAAAAAAATTGTAACCACACTTGATCTCAGAAAATATTTTTCTCCGTAGCACCTCAACCACCAAGACGTTATTAAATGCCACCATGACCTATTTTCTGGTGCCCTGGCGAGGTAAACAATTTTTTTCGGTTACAAATCGTTAAATCATAATTGCCATAATATCAAACAATTTTCAATAAAAAATGTTGACCTTGTGTGGTGCCAGTGTAACACACTTGGTGTTTATTACAGTATAGTCACAACAACTATTAAAACAATATTATATTTTATATAGTTATTATAATATATACATTGCATTGAACATTTAAGTTTTGACGAATACTTCAACCTGCACAATTGTATTCTCAGAAGTCTGTATATATTATATTATATCATATGTAATTATTTCATCCAAGAATTCCATATGAAGGTACCTTCTTCATGTACGTGAACATTTGTAAACAAAATTTATCAAAGAGATTGTTTATGTGCATATTTTTGAGAATTGCACTTAACAACTATGGGTTTTGTTATAAGCTTAGAGCGGTTCAAGAGGAGCCTTTCTTCTTTTTACATGTCTTTTACAATGTATAATTTCTGCTCTTGTGAAACACCTTTTGGGTCAACCAATTGGAAGCCCAACGCAGATGGTATTTTATAGATACTAATTTTTTTCTCTCCGTTGTACACGTACTTAGCTCAAAAGACGTCATTCGTAAACAACAACGGGCATAAATAAAATCCGGTATTACTGAACAATACAAATTTGAGCAATATATTATATTATGCTACTGCGTGCTGGTATAACTCTAGTATCAAACAAATTTTTAATTCATGTTTTTAACTTAAGGGTGCCTGGGGTCTATGTATTATATTATAGTCACGACAACTATTAAAACACTTATTTATGCAAATTGCATTGGACATTTAAAAGTTTTGACGAATACTTCAACATGAAAAATCGCACTCTTAAAAGTCTATAATAATATTATAAATATTTCATCCGAGAATATAAGCATTTCGTATACGTAAATTCGTGAACATTTACCAAAATTACAGTGGTTCGGGAAGGAGCAATTTATTCTTTTTACAATGCATGATTTCTTCTTTTGTGAAACACCTTTTGGGTCAACCTATTGGAAACCGATCGCAGATTGTATTTTATTGAAACCCATTTTTTTCACTCCCTTTTATAGGTAGCTTAAAAGACGCCATTGGTAAGCTACGAAACAACGGTTTTAAATAACAGCCGAGTTTACTGAACTACCAAAACCTGAGTAACATAATATATTACTACCTACACTGGTATATTAATGCTATTCCGGTGCTCATTTCTGGACAGTGCACTTTACCAGCGGTCGTGTGATTTTGATTGATACAATAGAATATTTAAATACTTACGAAGTAGGCGTGTAAATGCGCATAAATAGACATTCTACAATTACATCACACACTGTTCAGCCATCATTCGTATGATAAATAATAATATTATAGTTTACCGATTTGTATAATATTGCACAATTGCAGGTACCTAGATAGGCAGATAGGCACATGGATATTTTCATATGAATCATAATTTATCAAATTTGACTAGTTACATTATATGCGTTACATAAGATTTTGAATATTATTATATAGGCTTATAGTTTATCGTATTTTATATTTTTACATATTTCACGTATTTCACATGTTTTACAATATATTTAAATACAATTACTGTAGAGATTTATATTCTCCGTAATATAGTTTTGAATGAAATAAATTACTTTTTGAATAAAATAATATTCGTCTTTTTATACATTTATAACATTTGTACTTGCGATAATGTCTCTTTATAAATATCTATAATTTACAAATAATTATACTAATTTCAAAAACGTGACTATACACCGGGAGACAGCCATATAAATAAATGCTTCAAATTTTCAAACTTTTCAAAGCCCCTTTATTTATTATGAAATTATACTTTTCATTGATTAAATATTAATTATAAAATACATTTAAAATTGTTATAATATGTATTTAGTATTTACATATTATGAAGTTTGTTTTATCATAAATATATCTCGTATGGAATGAAAATGTGTGTAATCCTGATAGATTGGAACTCTTAATCATTATTCATTCTTTCTAATGGCCATGCTATCCAGAATTTTAAGCCAATTCATAAACATTTCGATAGTATGTTCTTTTAATGTTTCAATATATTTCAACATTTTATATTTCACAATTAAAACGTTATTATAATAAACAAAAATAGTTTGAATGTCAAAGTCACAGCGCCAAATTTCAATCCAAAATTGCGAACAACTTACAAACAATTTAACGAACCCGAGTTGAAGAGATGGTGATAAGGTAAATTTTAGGTATTATTATTGTTCCTCCATAATTATTACAGAGAACGGTATGTTGTTCAATTTTTGCGATTCTTTCAGTATTGTTTAATTTTTAAAGAAGTTACAACTGTGTTTATAAAATGTTGGATATCTGATAACTCATCTTTGTATGCAAAAATTTGATTAAATGTATGTGAAATTGAACAATTAATTTGGCTCCTGAGCAATATAGCAAGTTTAAGACTATGTTTTTGGTATTGAAAGCGTAACTTTGGGAACAGTGTAAGAAAGTTTCATTTAAACTTGATGGTTAATTTAAAAATTAAAAATTAAATTAAATATTAAAGTATCTTCAACACAATTATGACTTAAAGAAGGCGTATAAAAATTATAGATTGTACTATGTTAACTTGTATACCTGTATTATGTTTTTGCAAATAACAAACTAAGCTCAACTAATAATATAGGTTGGTACTTACATAAAAAAAAATATTAATAGATAATAATCTTTCGCTTTAATCTCAAAATGTCTGTACACGATCATTCATCTATGGTATCAGCCTGTTTATAAGACCAATGAATTCCTGATTGATATCGAGGCTGATAAATAATATAAAATTGTTATAAAAAAAAGATTTTTGGTAGATCTCACCACTGACACGCGAGTGATGCATTTACGTTATTCACATGTTACTTTAATATTTGTGAAATTGCGAATATCTACCTACTGGGAAAAATTCTCGTTAGAAAAACAGAAGCTTATATATCTCCACAGTAGAACACTATAATATAAGTAGTATAAACAAATCTCATGAATTTAAAACCTTGGTCTTAAAGTATATAATAATTCCATAAATAGAAATTTGAAATTATTGCATTACCTACTGAGGAAAAAAAGAGGGGTGCACGTGATTCACCTCAGTATAGTCGTGATATGATAGACACTTGCAGTTTCAATAAGATATAGCGGAACTTGATAAACTTTAAGAGCTTTATAATTAAAAAAAAAGCAATTTCCAAGTTTTTAATTGTTTGTTAAATCAGGAAAAAACTTTTAAACAACGTTCTTTTCAGAAGCGTTTTTAGAATTCGAAAATAATCGCTTTCAAATTTAATACGATTGTAATATTGTGTTTGACCGTGCTGCTGTGGTACTCCGAATGCGGAAATGATGTTCAGTGAATTTTTTTTTACAGTCTAGTTTTATACTGATGTAGTTTCGACAGATCGGCAAAAGTGTGTTTTCGATTTATTGAACGAATTATTCTAAACTAGATTAACATAATATAATATTCCACATTATAGTTCACTTCTCAATTAGTTTGTAATTGGAAATTGATTTTTGAAATGTCAAATGCGACAGTATTGTAAAAATAAAATGGTTAGTCAAACTGCGTCGAGTGCGTGTTTACTAATCACAATATTAAAATGTTATTATTATATTATAATAGGTATAATGATGTTTATTGTTCGAATAAGATAATTTTTTTTTATTTAAAAACATCTTATTTGGCGTTATAGCGCTTGGGCAGTGAACATTTTCGAGCGTTATCGTTTTCGAGTAAATACCTATTGTATTATTAAAAGGTGAGGCGATTTTTATATCTAAAACTCTACTGGTTTTTCAAACTTTTCGAAAAAACCCGAAAATTATTTTGCCACTAACAGTCTAATTCAGACGTCGGACAGGGCGTCAACCTTGGAGGTAGGCCGAGATCGGAATTCGCGCCAAGCGAATTTTCTATGGAGGTAATATTTATTGTTTTAGTCCAATTTGTTTGTCACTTTTATAAACATGCTTGTAAATATTATGTACATAGCGTACCCACCTATTATGAAAATATTTTATTCTAATAAATGATTTGTATTTATGATTGTATTCTGAAAAATAAAATTTTAACAAAAATAATTCTTAAGAATGTTCAATCCATCCTACAAATAATATTATAGCCCATATTTAAAATAAGAATATTTACTTCAAATGCAACATAATAAATCTATTTCTAAGCTCATATACATAATGTTTCCACATCTTCCGATGGTCGCCCGTGACACTTTTCTGTTTTTTAATAGTCCTGCGGGCCATACACGTATGTAGATTGTAGGTACTAGGTATTATATTATTATATTATTTATTAATAATTATATCATGGTAAAGAAAATTGCAATTTTTCAATATGTAACCAATTTTATACTTACATATTTTTTTTTTGTAGAATTACATTTTAAAATATGGAAAAAACTACGGTCTTGAAAACATAATTTTTAATAACGAAATTTATTTCTGTTTGATGCAGTGGATTAAATTTAGCTTCAGGTATGAAGGCGCCTCGATGTCTTACAGACATTATTAAAAATAACATCATCATATCAGACCAGTTTGTACGAACCATATTAATATAACGACCAATGAATATCCGGAATTCTTTTGTTAAAAATTACGAAATTGTTTTACGAGAAGCGTATACAAACGACGATGTTTTGTTATTAAAATATTGCTGCAGTATTTAAAAAAAAAATAAGCATTTCATTTTGTTAACAGTCTGCTGCTACTGCTGCGTGGTTCGGTAGTCATTCGATTATTTTCACTCTCAAAATAACAAGAATTTAAATGAGAAACTCTGAGAAAACTAATAACTCGATAACTCTTTCCTCCTACGATCGAAATTAAAAAAAAAAACGCAATAACTTGAAACAACACTCGCTGTTCAGTGAATTAATGTCAGAATTGTTTAATAATAATTCTAAAGAGTCTATTGTTCTATATATTTATAATATATAATACGTATTATAAATGTATAATATACGTATATACATATTTATTTATTCATAACATCACCATTTGTGACAAATAATTTTTTTATACGAATTATTTATACGCTTTTATACCAAAGCGAGTCAAATATGAATTTATTTGAATAATATTAATATTATGTATTTCCTACAATATCTTATTTAAAGAGAAAAAATATTATTTTTTTTTCTTCAAAATTTCCCGACTCTTAATAATTATTCATTATTAATGATTTTTTTTTTTGTTTATATTTTGTTAATGCCATTAACAATAATAAATTAATAAAAAATTGTTTTTATAGTAAGCGCCAACTGTTTTTTTACGCTTTGAACATTGGTAGGTACCTAAATATTATATTATATTACAGTGTGGGAGACCAGTGGCGACAAATCATTTTCTATTTTGTATTGCTCCAGAAAAGTGAATATTTTTTTTTTTTTTTTGTTATTTAAAGAGTTTTAAATCAATCTGTTACAAAGTAGAACAATAAGAACAATTGATACAACAATATAAAAAAATATAGCTTTTTTGGTTTTAGTCGCTCATCACTATATATTATTATTATTTGTGTTGCATTTAAAATAAAATAAATAGGTATACTTATTATAATAATTTAGAGAGGAGTCTCACTGGGTGTGTGTGTGTGTGTGTGTAGCCAAGAAGGCGCGAGGCGTGAGAAATAACTTTTTTCTTATTAATAATATTAAAATAGTATTCTGGGTAGGCGTTTTTAATAGTTTCATAACTACCAATAAATAGGTTAGTTATAATACAACTTATATTCAACACCCATAATTTGTTAAATTTCATAGCAATTTTTTTGGCTAACTTAAACTCTAAATTAAATAATTAAAATGTTTGTTTTCGTGATTATGAAAAGCCCGAGTTGCATACATTATCACTGGTTAATACCTAGTAGAACATTAATTAATGATACCCGGTAGATCGCATACGACACCACTTCACCTAGCGCTATGGAATCACTAATCTCCATTATACACATTCGAAGAGTTATAAATACGTTTTAATGTTTATGCTTTAAGCTAGTTGTAGAGTGTGTGGTATATAAATACATAATAATATTATATACATAGTGAGTGGACAGGTAATTGGTATGTGTGAAGAGAAATATAGCGAGACACTATTTGCTTGCCTAGGTATATATTATAAATATTATTTGAACGCAAGTCAAAGTATGAAACTTTAAAACGAACGACGAAATAAAATCAAATGTGAAATCTTATTATCTAAAAAAGTACAAACGTTTTTTGGAAATTTAGATTTAACTTATTTTGATGATTAATTTGGTCTTTAAAAACAACAAAAATATAAATTCGATTTGTATTTAGGTATCTATTTTATTGAAATTCTTGGAAACATATTTTATTTTAAATGAATTGATTTATTAAAAATGAATGCTGTCAGTATACAAATTTTTATTTTTTGTAATGTCTTTAAATTATCAAAAACATATATAATTTGATTGATTTAGAAAAAAAATTATGACATCACTTTTAAAAGAATCACCATTTATACAGTATAATACGTCAATGTCATATTATAGGCTTACACCATTATTTGTACATAATATTATTTACTGTGTTATAATTTTTACTTCATTTTCGTAAACAAATACACGAACGATGAATGTGTGATAGACCAAAACGTATAGATTTTATCCTACTGTCTACTTGTACCTAGGTACCTACTGTAAACAATCATAAATTATCGTTCGTTTTCTTTCACATCTCCTGACCAATAGAGTCATGATATCGTAATACCACCGGAAAAAAACCTGATACGTGTGTGGTCATAATAATAATTATTGTCCAATATAGTGTTGACTGCAGCTGATACGGATTACGGGTAATACATACCGGGATCGAGAATTTCATTCATATCCATTACATATAGCCACGGAATACGGTCTGATGTGACATCCATCCATATTATTGATCGAAAAATATGACCTCGGGAAAAACAATTTTTATTTTTCAAACAGTTACTATTGTAACAGTATCTACAAATTAATATAAAAACAACCAGGTTAAAATAAAAGTTAATCGTTTTAATAGTAAAATAAGGCTTAATTGTTTTCAGAATAAATAATTAAACTCTATAATATTATAGCCTATAACGTTATTTCCGTAATAATAGTTAGTATCGTTTGAAAATGTAACTTTTATTATTTATTATTATTTTGTACAACATAAAACAGAAAAAATTTAATTTACCGAAAATGTCAAAATTATATAATATATAATGTTGTGAAAATTCAAAACCCGTGGACAGGTTGATACATAGCAGATGTACGCACACGAGTCAGAAATACAAACATTTTATTATTATCTGCAAAAGTTTCAGTATATTATCCGTATCACAAATAATTGAAACAAAGACGATGAATAAAAAAGGTATCATTGTGTTACGCGTATTATTTTAGAGCTGGTATAGGTAACTGGTATATAATATATTGTATTGGTATAATATTGTATTGTATATGGTATACAGGTCGGTATCTATTTCGGACGATGTGTAAAAAGAGAAAATGAGTGCGCTTTCAGCAATATAATATGCATCACTTTTCTTTGGATTTTCTCTGGATTTTCTACACTATAGCTGAACCAACGCTGAGCAATTAAAAACTAAAAAAAATTTTCAAACCAAAAACTGCAATCTTGTCGTTGTCCTCAAGAGTAATCATGGTGTATATATAGGTTACCTCTATATGTGTTTATATAGGTATCTGGTATATTCTGGCGAATGTATGTATTGTGTCTGTACAATATATAGTTTACCGACGGTGGTACGTACGTGTACCGAATTTAATAACAAAGGAAAACAAAATGAACGAAGAGAAGAATAGAAAAGTAAAACGGAAAAAAAAGAACCTGGCCGTGACAACGTCAGGGGAGAGCCGGTCGGTCGGAAAATCACCGGGGACTCGTAAAATCGTAAATAAATTTGACGTTAAAAGTATATCGCATAAGATGTTACATATATAATACGGGTATATATATATAAAGGTCGAACAGAAGGTAATAATAATAATAATATATTATACTCTACAGATTTTCGGTCAAAAGACGTATACTACTAGGCGTTGCACCAGCTATGGGAATATTTTAGTCCGAACGTCATTATAATATTACAACTGTGATTTTTCTTCATTTTTTCACTGTCGATCCTTGTTACCTTGTCGACCTGACCAGCAAACCTTACCTGTTCACCGTTAACTAGGTACACTAGCTATTGGGTATCGACATTTTAAATGAATACCAAACCATGAAAACTTTTTAAAATCAAAATAAAAACGAAAAAGGATCAACTCTTGTTTCTGCAAAAATATATATTATATTTTAAAGACATTTCTGCAAATATTGTCTGTGAACCATTTAACAGCAGAAGAATGTAATAATATGACGAGTGTACACAACAATAGAAAAAATGTTTTGATCATTATGATATAATTGCATAATACCATGGTAAATAATAATTGGATTAAAAAAAAATCATAATAATCTTTTACCCTAATAATTATGATATCTATTAGGTGTATAGTTTTGCATTTCATAAGTATATAAGTTATATAAGTAAATAATAGTTCTTATAAAATTACTTAAACTTAATTAGAAGAAACTGTGTACACATATAATTGCCATTATCGACGGTTATTGCTGCTGTCTAATATTGTTGTACCCTCTTCGTGCTTATTTAGGTATTATTAATTTAAAAACACTTTTACAACTCTGCACAATATAACAGTATAACTACTATAGGTACTATAGTACATTTTTCAAACAATTTAAGCCATCGGTTTTCAATTTTATTTTTTTGGAAAATGTTCAGTTATATTTCGGTGGGAACTTTTTTCAGCCATTCCACTTCTCTAACCCGGTAAATCAGTCTCGAATTTTCACCACTTTCCAGCCAACATAATAATATTTTATATTAAAAAATATGATCATTGCAGTATTACGATACCAAATATAACTATATATGCGTTGTTCTCTTTGCGTATATGACACGAAATATTCATACTGGTGACAGTGTGATAGGGAAGAAAGTGGGGGAGGTGTATGAATCCACATACGAATACCTAAACAATTTAATGGTGATATGATTCCTGGTCACGTCTATTTATCAAGGAGCACATATAGGCGATTTCACGGACATTTCATTATGTTATCGCCGTTTTTAGACTTCCATACATGGTGGAAGAGACCATTCAAATGCCTCCTCCTCCAAAATCGATTTGTTGCCCCCTCGGTGGAACATTTTCTAAATACGGGCAAGAGTATTTCCCTGTAATGTGTTGACGTGATTTCCTGAGTGTGGATGTCGAGTAGCGTTCATTGTACGGGGGAAAAATATCAGATCGATCTTCTAGGAAAACTATTATACGATTGAATTTGCTCTTGATATATGCAAACGGAATATGGAGAATTGCATCATGATAAAATATCATATTATACGACTTCGGGAGAATATCAAAATACAATTTTTATGAGGAATGTAACACAATGAAATATGTATCGGTACGTACGCTAATATTTAAGAGGAAGCAATTCACTTTTTTGTTTGTTTTCGGCACCGCATCACTGCATATATGGCTAAAATATGAACACTTAAGAATTCACCATTGTAAATATATGCAGTGAAATATTATGCGATAATCCAAGCTGGAAAAAGCAGTTAAATATTATAATTTTAATTTTTTTACTAGTTAAATTTTATTCAATAGCATATATTATACTTTCTAATAGTGGAGTAAACAGAATATAATTTAGTTCTTTCTTAAAAATATGTTAAAAAATGTACATTTTTACACAGATGTAGAAATTCCCAATACGATGAATATTTCACGTTGAATTTTTCAGTTTTTATAGGTAGCGATCGTATATCATGTTCTACTTTAATTTTACACACTTTGAAAATATTATACAATCGTCAAAGAAAATACATTGTTAACAAATTCTGAAATAAAATCCTTCAACCGCGGCTATTTCGTATTTGCTTATCTTTCTGATTGTTTATTAATTGGAAAAATATATAAAACGTGAATACCAGCATACACTACAAAGACACATTATAAAAGGAACAAATAAACGAACAATGAACATTTTATTTTTCTTAAATAATTTTATTGCGAGTATTAAAGAATTAAAGTAGTATTAAAAAATAATGTTTAAAATATGAAATAAAATCCAACAAATTTTCACGATATGTATTTATAGGAAAAATGCCAAATACCTAAAATGAAGTAGGTACACTAAGCAATGCAAACACAAATTACCGAGCACTTGAATTTTCATATAATAGTCAGATCCTTTTATATAACAGATATACTTAACTTAATTGTATAATAATTAACAATATACGTGAAAATAAATGATTACATAATGTGATTCAAAATTATTACGAGCTGAGTCAGAAAATTAAGTGTCTGCATTTTAGAGCACAGCTGCTAGGGTGTACGGGCGACTTAAATAGGCCGTTGACGATTGACAAGTCTCGATCGTTCCAATTTTTTTCGATAAATTTTTGATTCCAAAATATAACAAAAAATCGAAAGTAGAAAAAATTTTAACTAGGTCCTACTGTATGGAGTGGCAGCATTGTACACAATTTACGCAAATAACAGGTAGCTTTAAGCCGCTTTTTTATTTTTACAGTTCGATTCACTTTTAATATTAATTATTTACTGTACTAAATTAATTTTTTATTTTCTAAGTATTTGTTTTAGTGTGTCAAAGACACGGGCGATTTTTGGAAGACCGTATAGTGTCTCACTGTTTCTCATTTAATGTAGTACCTATGCTGATTTTATGTCGACGAAAAATTCAAATTACTAATAAAAAATACATCATCTGATAAAAACACAGAAAGTGTTTTTCCATAAGAAATGTGTCCTACTAACAGTATATGGCCAGGAACTGAGTTGGGAAATCACTAGAATAGATTAGTTTTACGAATTTTGTTTACAAACCTTCGTATAAGTAGGTAGTCTATAAATATTAAATTATAATAAATTTAAAATATAAGTATCTAGTGAAATATATTGTTTTAACATTTTATGTCAGTTATGCTGAATATGTGTATCGAAAATCGATACCTATAATATTAAATTTCTTATTTGCTTATTTGTGTTTAAAGTTATTTAATTTAGATTTAATATGATATACCGATTTATGGAATACTATACCTAGTTGAAACACAGAAAATTCGCTCTGCTATAATGTGTCCCAAAAACCCGTATATCTATAGTTTTCTACTATACTAAATGATTTACAACTTAAAAATGATCATAATTCGCTTTAAAATTAAAATATAAAAAAATATATTATAAATGCTTCCAAATTGTACAACGGCTCAATTATCTCTAATATTAATTATAACAGAGTTAAATTCATAACGCAAACAATTTGCTATTTTATATTAAAACATGATGCGTTTTTAAGACTGAGAAAACGCGTATGCGCATGTAGCAACCTCTAAAAGTTTAAGGGCTGCAATATTATATTAAAATATACAACTCCCCTAATCACGTCGACGTGTTATTCGCAAGGAGAATAACAACTAAGTATACGATATGTACGTACAAAAAAATAAATACGCTTTCAAAAGATTTTAGTAGATAAATCACCTTTACCCACCCTAATTACACCCTTGAATTCGGCTCCAGTATTTTAAAATCAATACACTCAGCGAGACAGTACTCTGCAGATTAAAAACGTTTTTTGAGTACTTAAGTATGGATAGGTGCAGTGTTTCGAGTAGGGAACGTTTGTTACAGGTCAACAGACTTCAATATGTTTACTGTTCGACAGTCGTGGCGTTTTAAATGGGTCTTCAAATCTGCACGAGTATAATATTATTATTTGATAATGGCAAACAAACACAATCAATTCATTCGGAAAAAAAATAAGATGTTTTAACTCGAGAACTGGAATAAAAATAATCATTGTATTACTATATCTAACTGTTATTAGGATTTATGTCCAATATAAAATAGAAAAATATGTATTTAACTTTGTTAAAACATACAATAAAAATATGACAAATTTATTATGTATACGTACCTACTGTGAAATTATTACGTACTTACCAATAATTTTCAACTACTCATTGAGTAAAAATGATGATTCATCTTTTAATTTTAAATTAAATAGATTGAGTGAAAAAACAACGTTACTTTAAAAAAAAGCTAAATCATAATATTTCTGTTGGTAAAATATCCGTTGTATTTTTCATAGGTTTTTTAAAATTATTTTCGTCGAGGCATGATCATTGATATTATATTTAAATTATTATCGCCGTACAATGAGGTGGCGTCTTGCATTTTTATTACTTTTTTTAAATACACCAATAAGCATGCACTTTTCATGTTTATATAGTAAAAAAGATGCAAAATAAAAATAGATCATTTGTATCAAAATGAAGCGATTTGCAGATATATCAAGTAACCAAATTATTAAAGGACACAGCAAAAATCCTAAAAATACTAAAAAAAAACATTTTAGGTATAATAATCAAATTTAAAAGCGTACAAACAAAGATTTTGGTGTGCTGTTTTCAGTTTATATTCGACAGACAAAACATGTATTTTTATATAGAAATGTATCATGTATAGAAAAAAAATACAAGAAATACTCTGCATTATACTTACAACGTGCAAAATAAAAACAAATCGTTATTTGTATCAAAGTGAAGCGATTCGTGAAAATAACAACTAACAAAATTCGTAAGAGGAAACTGCGAAAAATCCTTAAAATTTCATAATAATATATAATATTATTTTAGGTACCTACCTATAATATAAAATAATAATAATATTAAAATACATTTATGCGTACCGACAGCGATTTTGATGTGCTGTTTTCAGTTTTCATTCAACGAACTTCGGTTGTCAGCCCTCGTATTATCTATTATCTATATATAATATAAAACACAAACATTGTCTGTGCTGGCGTCCTTTGTCCATTCCTAAACCGTTCATCCGATTGCGATGACATTTGGTACAGAGATAGGTTACATCTTGGGGAAGAAGATAAGCTACATTTTGTCACAAAGAAAGGTAAATATCAGGTCCAACCCGGGGATGTTCTCAAACAGGGTTTTTAAGATTATTATTATTATTTTTGTTTATAAATGGTTGCTATTGGTTTTAATAATAATAATAATAATTATTATTATTATTGCGATAAGCCTGTGTATCTTAGTACAGAATGTATCGAGTTCGAACCACGGTCTCGGTGGACCAATTATTCGCATTTTTTGATACTTTAGTGTTAAATTATACACTTACGTACGCACCATGCGGGGACCACGATCTACCACAGGTAAATTACCTACCTGATACTGCTCGATAATCTGTGATTATACTGCTCGAATAATCCCAAAAACCTAGCAATAGCAACGCATTGCTGTATCAGCTAGAAGTTTTATAATAATGCTATTGGTTAATTTTCTACTCAGTGCATAGGTACTGCAAATTATATTGTTATTACCGTGCAGATTTTCAATGTAGATTTAATAATAAAAATAATAATACTTTTTTATTATCGTTTATAAAATCATATCTTTTCCACGAAACGTTCTTTGAACATCAGCTGCAGCGAACATAACAATTTATAGGTATGTGTACGTATAACCTTTTTTTTTTTGAAAATTTTAAATTGCAGGACAAAAAATGCATTCTAATAAAATATGCGAGTGCAATGGTACGGGTAAAAATATACATTGGTATGTGAACTATAATTTTGATTATACAACATTATTACTGTACAGAATATTAAAAATTCAAGTTAAACAAATTAAAAATGTACGGTAAAGTCCATTACTCTTTTGTATAATATTAAAACTAAAGGAATATTATTATACTATATGCACATTAGTTTCAACTGAATTAATTTTCCTCCTGAATAACAAAACGCCACTATTTGCTTATAGAATATTATAAAAATTTTAATATTACTAAAATATTAAGTTAAATCAAGTTAAGTCTTACAGCAAATAATATAGCTGCAAAGTATTTAAAAAAGTTGCGTAAATAATTAGGAAATATTTTAGTTATATTCTTTGGCCAAGAAATTGATATTTTTGAAAATTTTTTATAAAAAATATTTACAAAACATTTTAAACATAGTATTTTTTAAAAAAAACATTTTTACGAAAACTTCATAAAAATATTAAGTCGACATTTTTATGCAATAATATAGTACAATATTTTTTTACGAGAAGAAAATATTTATAAAATATTATTAGTCAAATATTCATTATCTGAGCACTTTAAAATATTCACAAAATATTAAAATTTCCCGAATGCTGTGTGTGATATATGTATGATTTGAAACATAATTTTTTTTTTTTGGAAATTAATTAATGGTTTATATTGTTACCTATTATGAAATTATAAAAGTTATGATGGCGATAAAAATATGCCTAAAGTAGCTAAAATATTTCTTATAATAAACAAAAATGAAAAAATATTGAATATTCATTGATATGACAGAGATATAACAGAGATATTAAGTTTTTAAAAATATGAAAAAATACACAATATAATATTTTTAAATTGGTTTTTTATGGTTTATAAAGGTCATAAAATAAATTTACTGTGCAACTTTTATTGCTTTAAGAAAAAAAATATGAAATTGCATTAAAGTTCGGCTTTTAGTTAAAATATACCTACGGCTTGGTGAACGATAATTTGTTATAAATAACCACATTTTATGATAATGCAAATAAAATATAATAATCGTCTGTAACGTAAATGTGATAATTCGTTACAGCATTGTCGTGAACAAATTTTATCAACTGTTCGTAAGATTTTGTCATAACAAAACTTTTGGAATAAAAATCTTCCGTGAAAAATTATTTTCTGCTTTTCACAATATTTAATACAGAATAACACACCATAATATTGCTTTACACAAACAATCTGTTATTAAAAAATAGGTATCATTTTAAATGTTACCAAAATACATTATAATATGGCGTACCTATGAATGTTTTTTAGTGCATATTTTAATGGGTAATTTATAGGTAGGCACATATTATAATATTTATTAATATGTAAATTGATATATTTTTATATAGGACTAAATATAGATAGTTTTTAATAAATTATAGTGTAGATCGATCTTTAATACTTATCAGGTATTCATGTGATTGTTATTAACTGGAGTTAAGTTTATGCGCCATATCACTATATGACCATATCACTATATCGGTTTAGCCGAGAACAATATGTTCACATTTTTATGCTAAGTAAAAATAACTGTTTTGTTAAACTTAACTATAGGTATAATTATTATTTGTTAGTACTGAATTCTGTAGTAATTCTGACCTGGCATAGTAAAACACAACAGTATGTTTCAGATGCATTAAACTTTAATGATTTCATGTTGAACATTGGTAACAGCGTTTTGAACTTCGTTTATAATTTTATATTTACTATACGCAATTAAATACTTTTTAAAAGTAATCAGTAAAACTGTACAGCTACATTAAATGAATAAATATTCTTTTAAACTCTGATACAAATTGCAAAAAATCCAACAAAATATTGTCTTTTCATATTATAATCAGACTTAAAGAACTTTTTCAACTGTAAATGCTGATATTGTTTGGTCGAAATTTGCATGACCTTTGTACTTTAGGATTATTTTTAATGGTAACATATCATTGGTAATAGTACATATACCTATCATACAAATCAGTTTGTTCTATTTCAGTAGGTAGCTATTAAAGAATATATTTTGAACTTTACTATAAAAAAGGAAATGGACTGAAAAATAACGTATATAAAGCATACAATAAGTACCTTACATTTTATCGAGTAAAATGTCAGAAATTTGATATTTGCTACAACGTGTAGAAAAATAAATTTTAGTGAAGTTTCATACATGCTATTAAATAAGATCACATACACATTGTTGTTAATAAATATTTTATTCAACAATAATATTCAAGTTTTGGGGTTTTTTTAATATTTTTTTGTCTTAATGGTTTATCAAACAAATTCTATGTAAGTTTCATACATTAAAATATATAATAGTAGGTATAGCACTATACATTGTTATTCATTTATTTTTTTTCGGCCTTTCAAGTGTTAAAATTTTTTGTTCTTTCATTTTAACGATTCATTAATTTTTAGAATTTATTGTTTACGCTATTCGTGAATTGTGAACAATTAATTCTGTAGCAGGATAATCTAGAAAAATCTCAAGTATGAACGCAACAAGACGTAATATTGAAAATGTAATAGGTATAATATTATTTTGGGTAATTCATACATTTATTTTTGTAGCTGTAAGACTTACGAAACAATACAATTTTATCTTATTTTGGCTGTTTGTTCAAATTGTAATATGGTATATTACGGTAACTATTAAAACGTTTTGTTGTTTTGTTTAATTTAGCAGGATTCTAAATTTTATAATATTTCAGTTACTTAATCTAGCTTTATCTAGCTTACTCTCGTCAATGACATTTTTTATAAGAGTTGACCAGAGACAGAGCTAGATTTAATTGTATATACATATTTTGTGTTCTAAATAAACCACACTAGGCAACACTATATTTCCGCAGCCGTTATGGTCACATGACTGCACTATAAGGCACTATAAGACACTATAAGTTACTTGTATATGGCAGTGCTGATTTATTTATGACATATACCTTTAATACGGGGTGTAAAGAACTGTTCAAAAGCCTGTCAAATATGATTGTCGTTAACAATTATTAGTCATTAATACATTTTTTTTTTATAAAATAGATTGCTGTTATTGAAGGAAAAAAAGTAAAACTGTTTGTATTTCCGTGAAATTGACACCGGTAAGTAAAATCAATTAATCACGAAATGTATTACCCACATTACGTGGGTATGTTATTTGTAAAGTAGGTTCAATTATAGCTCCACTAGCACTTAGCAGTCACTAATAGTTGTTACCACAAATAAAACAAATATTTTATCCAAACTTTTAATTGGCATCCCTTCAGGTATAAAACACTAATAATAATAATACACTACTAAACAAATATATTAATAATAATACTTGGCTAGTAAGATGATTTATCAATTGTCTTTAACTATTTAGGTACCTACTCATTACGTTTTTAATAATAGAAAAAAAAATTATGAGTGACTATCTTTGTCATTAATTGTCAAAGTTTTCAAGTCTGAACATGGGTGGTATGGTTCATTAATGATATGTTTTTTCTTGTAAAATACTGTTTAGCAAAGTGCTCTAAAGAAATAAAATGTTTTAAACAAAGTATATTATGTTCTTAAACAATTTTTTTATAAATTTAAAATTCTTATCCCTAAGTGTGCACGGTGCAGCTATTTTAGATACACATAACTCAGCAATATTTTGTCCTACGACAGCAAAACACAAACCATATAGTATGAATATTGATCAATATTTTAACAATATAGTTGCATTTACAATGAATATGTCAATGGCGACGATGAAGAATATAGTCAGTGCTTGCATTTAAAAAAAAAATTCTGTTTTATTCTATTTACAATTAAAACGTTACACAGTTTTTGCTTTTATCGTTGTTTAGAACTAAACGTTATACAAGTTTTGCGTTTATCGTTATTTAAAATAGCATTAATACATATTAAATTTAAAAATAATAACTAATGCGGATATAGTTGATGGCCCGGGTGCGGAATATAATATAATTAATTCTTAGATTGTTTGCACGAAATAAATGTTTGCACGAAACCAATAGACCTTTTAAATAGATAGATTTTAAAATATTTCGTTTTGCGTTATTTTTCGTTTAATAATATTCTATAAATTACGTTTTGCGTTAGCTTTCGTTTAATGATATTCTATAAATTACGTTTTGCGTGTTATGATTTATTTAATGATATATAATATATTTTGTTAATCGTTATGTTAGTGGTACCCACCCTCCTACCAATTTTTTGTCAGAGACATTTGTCCTGAAAATTCACGGTCGTACTGCCACTGACTATAGATGGTATGGTTGAGCACCGTTTTATAATTATGTGTCCATCAGATGTTCTTATAAAAAATAGCCAAACACCAAATGCATATTAATACGCTTCCGGTATCAATATGTGAACTATTATTTAAAAATACCTATTCTTGAAGCACAGCGCTTTTCTACGGAATGTTACATAATTTATTAAATTTATTTATTTAATATTTTAATATATTCTGTTACTGTAATACCACTACATAATATCGTTTTGTATTACTGTATAACAATATAAAGAATGGAAGAAAACTGTATGTCTATTTTATACACTATTGTAGGTGTCCAGATTTAAGAATGTCTAACATATAAACATCTCAAACATCAAAACACTAAAAACAAGTCAGGTTGCGCAAATTTATTTGAAATTAAAAAACACCAACTGGTAGACAGTAAACGGGAATGAGGAAGGGTAACTTGAACTTACCATATTCGATGGGGTCCATGCATAACGTGTGGTCACGTCAATCAACCAACTATATACTTTGTTTGAGCACATAACTTCGATGTTTTATACTCATACTAAATAATTTTGGTTTGCAGGTTGCACCGCAATAACAATTTCAAATATTCGTTAAGTTATTTCGAACAGGGTTTATGATGTTAAAGCTGTAAACACTTGCCTCGATCCCTTAACTTTAGTTTAGTACCTACCTATCGTATAACGAGGATTTGAACGAGTTTTCACATCGCCTGTCTGAAACTAAACCTCATATATATATATACTGCGTGTCCGCGAAAACTGGGGGCAATTTATAACTCAGTTACCTAAATTACTGAGTACACTATACATATTTTAGATTTCTGTTTGCAGGATATTGATGATCTAATAGTCTAGGTTCTTGTCCCGAAAACCGAATTCAAAAATACGTATAGAATACTGGGTAAAATGGGTAATTTAATTATAAAGTGTACCCAGTTTTCGAGGACACACCACGGTATTATAGTAGAAATTGTTTATAATGACACCGGTTGTAATGGGATGGATACCGGGTTTAATACCCTAAAATTAAATGTCCGTCAAAGTTAATATGTTTTATATGCTAATTTATTTCAGTCGGTCGTTATGACGTTCTATTACGATAATCAGACCATATATCGATGTCAGTGTCCAAATTATATGGATATGAATAATAATATATATAAGTTCAAAAACAAACTTTGAAAAAAATAGAAACGACAATACGTCATTTTTGTTTAAAAAACATATAATTACCAAACAATAAAATAACAGATTTTTGTAATATAGAGGTGTGTAGGCACTTGATAAATATCAATATGTAATACAAATACAGTTCACTTTCAAATAATATACAATATAATATTAAAGAGTAAACATTTGCCGATTAAAATATAATACAATGTACCTAGGTAAGTATACTGCATTTTAAGAACTTATTTCATTGTTATAACTATCGGTTATTATGACCTATTTTTTTCGGTCCCTTTAACTTCATAATACACGATTTCTACTGATATTACATAATATTATATAATTTCAGAATTATGCATAAAGTCATATATGTAGATAGGTATATAAATGTATAATTTGTCCTTTGAACATCGATATTTCGACACAAACAACATTAATAATTGAACGCAAAAAGAAATATGATATAGTAATAATGTAGTATAATAATATTATATGGATTATTTCCGTTTTTGTCAAATAGAATATTTATTTATCAGAATAAAATATTTGAATTGTGACAAACGCCTACAGACTTCGTAATACTTGATCTGTCGAGAGGCTTTTAAAATAATTTCATATTTGCTGTATTATTTTAGATTAATTTTTTTTAGTTGAAAACGCATATTATTCAACGATGGTTTATCGAAATATTGCATTAACTGTTTTCTGACTCGAACAATTTTTTTCAAATACGTTTTTTTATTTTTATCGCTCAACAAAACGTACCTATATAGAACAAATCATTTTTACGCACTATTTAACATTATTTACTATTTCCGTCTGTTTCTTTTTTTTACAGTAAAGTTCAAATAGGTACATGTTCTACTATAGCTACTGAAATAGAACAAACCGATTTGTGTGTTATATATACTACGGTTGATTTACTTCGAATAGGAATCAGCACTTAAGTGAAAAGGTCACGCAATGTCGACAAAGTATATTGGTAAGCACAGTACAATTTACAATTGAAAAACTTCTCCAAGGTCCGGTCTGATTAAATGAAAAGACAATTTGTCAGAGTTTATTGCATATTGTATCGAAGTCTAAAATAATATTTGTGTCTTTTATGTTACCATGCAGTTTTCCTGATTACTTTTAAGCCATTTAATAGCGTGTTATAAAATATATCATAAAGCATAGGTATACTAAGTTTCTCATGTCTCACAAAGTACATATACCCCACACATTGTGTGTAACTGATAAAACAAATAAGAACACACAAGCCTGAATTGTTGCGATTTTGTCGATTAATTCCAAGTGAATTTCCAAGTAAAAAAAATATATGAAATATGTTTTAAATGTAAAATGGTAAAATTCAACCATCATGATATAGGTCTTGCTTTATCACCAGTAATCGCCAGTATCCAAAAATATTGATTTGACTGTCAATAACATTTTATACACCGATAGATACATACTTTAATTTATTATTTGAATTAATTAATTATAATATAAATTTTAACGAACGAGACATCATATCTAATAATAATAATAACTAGAGCGCAGATTTATATGCATTTGCATATTTGTTCGGTTTATTTGTATTATATGCTAAGTGAGCCAATAATTTGTTTCATGGCATAATGATTTAAAAAATGAAACTTTTTTAGTGCATATTTTAAATTTTTGCAAATAATTGGAGACGATTTCCAACAGTGAATATAATAATGGTTTATATAAGCAAGACCTATATAAGAGTCATGTCGGTATGAGGGGCGAGGAGGTGCTCAAGTGGCTATAATAATATGGTACATCTGAATAATATGCTGCAGTACTCCGCAAGCTCCCTTATAGGTGATGCTGACTCATTTGGCTTGAATGGCTCACGTAAGTTGCAGGTGTTTTTGGGTGTGGTCATGGAAAGTTTTTATTTTTGTCGAAACGCCAATAATTACCTAGTTTCATAGTTGATATTGATCGATTTGTCTAATTCGTAAGAACCACTGGTTTGTGTGACACCTATAAGTTTGGTTGACAAACTATTTAAATTAACTATTTAAAAAGCGACCAGATTATAATAGCTTATACATTGTGTCCAGATTATTGATCCTGTGTAACCGTATGTTACTTATTCTATTTTTTAAACGTTATAATTGCTTTATGAATTCGTAGAATAATTTTAAGCCCATGACAATAGATACACGGATCGACAATTTAATTGTATATTTAACGTATTGTACTATTATTTATTTTTTTATCGATTTGTTTACATTACCAAAAACAATAAAAATAATTCTTTACTATTGAAAGTATTGAAAGTAAGAAAGTTGATGTACAATTCTCTATAATATTACCTCATAACATGTAGTATTTTGTTTCCTTTCTCGGTGTACCGAGAATACCTTTTAGAATACCTTTCTACGGAATAAAGTAATAAAGTTCCTATCCTTGTGAAACATAATCAGAGATAGCTCTGAGTTGATAAGTTGATATAATATGCATTACAATTTTTGGGAGGAACTTTTTAAATAAATACGTATTAATTTTTTTAATATTATATTATTTACCAAATCGTTGTGTGTCCACAACTGGCTAACGTACCTACATTATCACTATTCGATTTTTACATTGACCCCACTGTATCCACTGTACAATGGGTGACATTATCTTTTTGAAGAACCTACATGCGACATACCCAATAAAAAAAAAAAGGCAGGTAAGTGGATGTCGCTCTGCTGTACAGTAGATTACAAGTCGATCACTGTAATGGATGGTTGTTAAATTTCAATTCAATGATATAATATCATTCTATAAGAAAAACGAATTCTGAGCGAAAACGGTCAGTCAGCCTACGATATTACCAAGTATATTTGATGATATTATTGTGAATAAAGTAATTTATATATAACCTATTTACAGTATGCTTCCAATTTTCTTGTAACTCGATTTGCAAACAGTGAAAATCGTGAATCTGACTTAGGCTTAACCCTGCAGTAAGTGCTGATCTGAAAAATTTATTTTTTGCACAGTTTATCTGAAAATTAAATTGGTTGATAATAATATGTAACTGGATGCACCTATAATTATCTCATAATAATATAATATTATATAAAATACTATTGTATTTTAACTAATAGAATTCGTTTTAAATTCATAGTATAGTGTACAGTTGTTGAGATTGCTTGATTTTTATTAAAGAACACAATACGCTACCTATGGAATGCTTATATTGTTAGATAACGAGAGAGAGAGAGAGAGAGAGAGAGAGAGAGAGAGAGGAGAGCGAGAGAGACAGAAACAGACATATAGATAGAGAGGGTAAGAGTGGAAAAATTGATCGAGGGTGGGGAGGATATGGTGAGCGAGGG
Organism: Metopolophium dirhodum; assembly: GCF_019925205.1. Lineage (NCBI taxonomy): Eukaryota > Metazoa > Arthropoda > Insecta > Hemiptera > Aphididae > Metopolophium > Metopolophium dirhodum. The sequence goes on from NC_083560.1 coordinate 126,553,959, forward strand.
AGACAGAGGTCCCATACAAGTAAAATTGGTGCATCTGAATTTTATTTATTAGTATATATAGTGATAGAGTAGGTATGTCAAGCGGTGTTGCCGGAGGAAACGCGCGCGCCGGATGACGAAGTCTCTTGGGGCCGATATGTTTCACTTCGGAACGTCACACAACCGACGGGTTATTATAATATCCGGCGGCGAGAGGACTAAATGTCTGTGCAACACGAGCGGGCGCTATATAGTGAGTATGCGCGTGATCGATGTCTGATGCGCGGCGGTGGCTGTGGAGGTAGTAGTGGTGGGGGCGGTGGTGGAGGTGGTGGTGGTGGTGGTGTGCTGCTGCTGCGAATCCTTTGCGACCAATGAAATACAATCGGCGGAAACGGTGGCATACCGCAACGGCTGATAGACAGTTATACTTTTACGCGCACACACACTGAACGCGGGTAATGTGTACAAAGGGGTTGCCGCCTGTCAAAAACTGCCTTATTTTATTCGCCTCATACTTATTATTATACGCGGCATGTGCGTGGAAAAATTTATAGGCCCCTTTTGGTGGGCTTTTTTTTTTTTTTTAGTTTTTACCGTAAACCGCGAGTTATACGCGCCGCGCACTATATGACGCCCGGCGACTATGATATCATATATTCATATGCCTACACATTACACACGCGTACACATACGATATAGACGCAGACGCACTTGCACAGACCCAGACACACTAACGCGTGCACTCGAATATATTGTGATATATTGTATACGATATTATATTGTATTCACTCTGCCGGAGTACGCGTCCGTGACAAATTGTGATCGAAATTTCTACTGCCTAACAAAGGTATATTACAATACTCAGCGTAGGTGCATTATATTATATTACACACATCTACCTACGACACTGACTTCAACTGTGTACCTATATTGTGTATTTGTATCTATGATATTATACGCACACGTGATCAGTTTCAACGGTCCTTAGAACTTTCGTGTTCGTACCTAAATAATTAATATGTGCATGACTGTGCGTGGTATGAAATAAATTAGGTAGGTACTATTATAGTGGTTAGGAGGAATCTCTATTGAAACATTTACAAACGCGGTCACTGATTTGACACGAGCATCACTCGTGGTTTGGATTTATTTTATAACGTACCCCGATAATATAATACGATGGTTGACATAATATTATATCCGAATCTCAATAGACAATAATTTTTATCTCCAAAGTAATCGCATGATATACCTAATTAATTGTTATTGTAGTAAGTACCTATCGTTTATATTTCTTAGTGATATATTGTCATCATTTAGCATAGTTGAAGTTTCCACAAGAATTTGATTTCAGTTTACAAAATTGATCGATTCATGGGTTGTGTTATTGCAAGACCATCACGCTTAGGTTAGGTTAAGTTAGGTTGCATAATACACTCGCGGAAGCAATGCGTAAGCAGTTCCCGCGGCGTCGTCGGCTCAAAACTGGAAAGAAAAAAAAAAAAAAAAAAATAATAATACATTATTGCATAATACATAGGTTTAAATGTACCTATTATTAATCGATAAATTCAAAAACTGAACTCGTTCACGTTAGTGGTCATTGAGTCGTTCGTTTAATTATATATTTAAAAGTAAATTACTATCTATAGAAATGAAACGCCACACAAGTGTACTATAGTCTATAATAAATTATTATGAAAAACAACATGATAAAAAGTAGGTATCATACGAATTTTTGAATTTTGAATTCGTATGAGACAATTAATGTATCTACAATTTGCTAGATAAAACAATTTTATTATATTATATTTTATTTTATTTATTTTCAGCGGCCTTTAAATCGGTATTAGTCTCCAAAAAAAATTTGGTATGAAATCCATTATAAAAAGTATAAGCTTTGTCATACCATTTTATTATATTAAGTAGGTACAGATAGTATACCTAGAATGAATTTCAGAGATTGAGGTGAACTGATATAAATATATAGTACAATTGATCGCCGGATAACGGATCGTCAAATAAGAACTAATTTTTAAATATTTGAGTTATTATACGGTACCAATTACCTAAACTATATATTTCTATACACAAAGTAAAAATTACACAAATATTAAAATATAAAATAATATTAATTTTATACCGTTATAATGTTATATAATATCAATAGATCAACAGATAAGACATAGGCATTGTATTTAAAGTATGGTTTAAGTTCAACTAAAACCATATTTTTCCAAGTTATATTATGACACAATTAAAAAAATAAATAATTTATATCACTTATCTATTAATTTACCTACATGTTTTTACATTAAATATTGCACGTTTTTTAATTAATATAATAAGTAAGTTAATACACGAATTGTATTACTTTTCTAGTACCTTACACCGTACACGCATATTCTACGCAGCGCCATAACTCTTACTAGGTTTGAGGATTGATTTTTGAATAACTATTTTTATTTTTAAGTTTTATGAAAACGGAAACAGGTGTTTTGAGCATAAGTAAAGTGGAAATAAACATAAAGGTTAATCTTTTGATTTTTATGTGTTTGTTCCGTGTTATTATTTTATCTAGTGGAAAGCGATTTAATTATTTGTTCAGTTATAATTACAATAAATGGTTTTTTTTCTTTAAATTCATTCATTACAATTGTGTGTAGAGTGTGAAAAAATATTATCCGACCAATTTCACCGAGTTTAATATATACGTCATTATACGAGTAATATTCAACCCCACATTTCATTAAATTTATACCATTTACTGACCTTAATATTTTAGCTACAGCAAAAAATGTATTAAGGGTATGCGTAATATATTATGTAAACCATAATATATCTAAAAAACGATGAAACACACAAATTGAGAAACCTAATTTTTATGTAATTTATTGATAATACAATAAGGTGGGTGAGTGGGCACTCTGTTGTGCATTAGGTGTCGTGTGGGTCACAGTTGTGGGTGTGTTAAAATTGAATTCACTAATAAAAAAAATCATTGTTTACGAAAAATAATCCTGAGCAAAGATCTGTCAACTTATATACTAAGTATATTTTACAGTAGGTATGTTAAATTTATTTTTCTCGAACAAATATGATTTTAAAATGCCATTGTCTGTATAAAATATAGTAATATACTTTAAAAGTTTTTATTTATCCATGAATAATATTTTTAAATTACTGCAAAACTACTAAAATCGCTATTTTGCGTTTAAATACCTAATTTCATCCAAAATAAAACTTATATTATACTTACATAAACAAAAAAAATTAAAAATAACTGTTTATATATTTTTAGATTTTTTGGGTTAGAATATGAACTATTAATGAGAAACCTTGTTTTAAATTTTTAACCTTGAGCAATACAAATTAAACGTTTTATAAATTTTTTTGTATAAATAACCCATTACGTAATGTGTCCATTATAACCCTATAATATTACCTTGCATATTTTACGATATTATTGTGTCATTTATTTTACTAGGGTATAATTATACTACGGTAGGTGAAATTAATTTATGCCAAAAAATTGCATTTAAAAATATCATTGTGTGTATACAATTTAACATTATATTTTAATAGTTTCAAGTACCTACCCAGGAATAATATTTTTAAATTATAACAAAACAACTAAAATTGTTAATTTTTGTTTACATTAATGTTCAAATTTGAACTTAAAATGTCTATAAAAAAAACTATGCTTATAATATATTGTTTAGATTTTTTGGTGACAGTATGAAATTCTTACGTGGAACCTTGTTTTAAATTTTAAATTTTAGCTATTTATTTATTTTGAACCACAAAATAATCTGCAAATTTTCAATTTGAAACATTTTGTCAACGCTTGACTATAAACGCTAATAAAAAAAAAAAAAAAATCGTGTACATGTAATTTTAATATTTTTTGACAATGTGTGAGGCACCTTGTATTACATTTTCAAGCTTTTTAATTCAATGAGAATATTATTGACATTCAAAAACTTTAAGATTCATATGTCTGTAACAACTCAAATCTAGTCAAAATAATTTTGAAAATTTTATCAAGTATAGGAAATGATAAAATAAATATACGGTATAAATTTCAAGTATGGTTGTTCGTTTTTGAATTATAACAAAATAAGAAAATTGTTCCATGAGAAATTAAGTGAATGTCGTAAAAATTTTAAACTCAAACGCTTATGAAAATTGAATTTGACTTTTCGATGGAATATTTTTTTGGTAATGGTAGACAAACTTATGGAGAATCTTGTATTCAATTTTAAAACCATAGATATAAAAAGAAAAAAATGTACCGATTTCTTATTCAAAATAATTTGCACATATTCGTGATTTTCACAAATTTTGTCAAAATTTTATCAAAAACGCTATTGTGGATTGTTGGGGAGTCGGCACGGCGTATACGAACACCGTATAATATATTATGATCAACGAATTTTAAGTGAACTCCTTAAAGCTGATTACGCGAACTGATAATTAATTATTATTGTTATATTAAATTTAGATCGATTGATACGCAACAGCACAAAGGGTTTGTACCGATACCAAGCCGGCCTTCAGCCCAAAATTAATTTAATTTCTATAACAATTTATTCTGAACGTAGATTAAAATATTCAATAAACATTTACAAAGCCTAAGTGTCGATAATATTTAATAATAAATAAGTAATATTTTGTATTTCTAGAATGTGACAATTCGGGTCAAAGATAAAACCTAATCAAATTCGAAAAAGAGGCAATGTAGCGGTAACCATTCTGCTGTACCTATATTATAGACTACGGTAGGTGCAGGGGGGGGGGCTAAACGAGGCATTTGTCCAGGGCATCGCGCTTAAGTCTTAAAATTTACATTGAAAAATATTTAGTATAGAAATCATGTAATAAAATAAATCAACAATTTAATATTATAATATTAAATATGTATTCGTCGGTATGGCACACCGCATGGTTTATGGAAACCCCGGAATCTGGCCCGGATCCTGGAAAGGTCATCACATTTTTTAAATTTAATTTGTCAATATTTGATATCACGAGCAGCTGTCACATTGTCAGTCATCACCGCGTCTGATTACATAATGTCAGGTGTAGTACGATAGTCGATTACTATACGTACAATTTAAAGTACCCATTCTAAGGATTTCCGAGGTAACGAATAAGGAGTAACGACAAGATTTGAATTCGAATATTCTCAATTCTATTTCTACTGTCGTCCAAGCTGTTTGAAGAGGAGTTTTTAATAATTTTTAAAATATTGAACACACTTTATAGTCAAATACGTCTTCCATTAATTATTTTGAATACGCTCTGATCGTGTACACACAAAATGCCTTGATCTGTGTATTGTGTAATAATTTGTAAATATATATAATATTATGTAATTTTTAATTCGTAAATTAGAAAAAAAAACTAATATTCATTAACTAACAACTCAATTTATACGAATGATCTTGAAAAAATCCGATGCTATAATTGCACTAAGTATAATATACTCAGTGGCGTTATTTGGAGAAAGGTAAGGTGGGAATTTGTCCCTGTCTGATTTTAAAAGCGGCCCAATGGTGCTAAATGGTTTTCGATTAAACATTATTACATATATTAGCGAAAAAACATGCCTTTATTTATAAGAAAATATTATAATATTGTGTAGATACTAAGAATTTACTGTCACAAACCACAATGATAAATTATTGTTAATAAATTACTAATTAATAGTTGGAAAAAAAGTTATATTTAGACGCATGTGTTGACATGCCTAAAAATTCGTACCTATGTGTTTTATGGAGAAAAAGGAAGTAATAGTATACTGATATGTGCTTGATAGTGGTTGTCTTTTAATTTACCCATTTGGGCTGGTCAAAATGTTTGCCCCATCTGCTATAAACTTAAATTACGCAACTGTATATACTATAATATTATACCGTTTTCCTCTATAAAATGCTATAATATTTTGGTTGCTATACCTACGATGAATACTATGCTTCCGTAATTTACGTTAAGTTGGTATCTGTAAAACACGGTGATGTGACGTTCTCTTGAGGTAGGTGGCAGTTATCAATAAAATGGTTACCTAACCTAAACAATTTTTTCCGGCTCTAAAAATAATAATTTCACTTATAACTTTTTCATAAATAAAAAATCATATAAGTCTGATATTGAATGGTCATGTTAAGTCGGTCGAAAGAAACTTTCTAAAACCAATTTTTATTTATACTTATAATATTTTTGTATTTTTTGATAGTTTATATTAGATTTTTAATGAAGCGGAGAGTGTAATAATCTTAACATATTGTGTATTTTTTTTACCAGTATAAAACAATATAACTTTCAAAAATACTGCTTTGATCTTTATACCCATACCTTGTTTTTGGTAGCACTTTATATTCTTATGGTACGTTGACATGACGTCTCATTTTAAAAAATTTAAAATTTATATTTGCTTATGAATTTTTATTTCCAATGAACATCATAAGTGTAATTATAATCAAATGTTTGCCATTTTTGAATGGCTTAAGTCTTTAATATATCAATTTATTCATTTCACAGTCACAGAGATGCTATATGAGTTTACTACAGGTGTGACAAAAAAAAAACACCCATTTGCATAAATTAAAAATATTTCAGAAGTTATATTGATTGTATTTAGGTATTTTGAGTAGGTTAATACTTGCCAGAAAAATCAGAAATCAAAGAAATTAGAATACATCACAAAATATGCCAATGATATTTGATGTACATAATATTTTATTACAATACAAATATTTTCTAATTGGTTATTAGTTATCAAAAGATTGTATTGCATGAATAATCAAATGGATAGCGGAAACTTGTCCTCTATATAAGGTTTCCGCGTGCAATTTCTGAATATCATTATTATACGTCTCTGAAATAATGCTATTTCTGCGGTTCCAGCATTATTTCATATCCTTGTAGTAGATCTTAATATCTTATGCACAAACGAACCCTTTATTGTTTTATTAAAATATATATCAACGTATTTTCCTTATCGACTTACCACTCACCAGGTAGGTAGTTGAGAGTATATTTTGTTGAGTAACATTAATTCGAAACACACACACACACACACACACCACACCACACATTATAACTCCCGGTGTATATTTTATTAAAATCAAATGAATAATTGAATATTTTTCACCACCCGCACTAGTGTTTTTTTTTCCATTGTGGTCCGATAAAACAATTGCTATAAAGTCTCGGTTCTGCAGTATAGGTACCTATGTATTATGTAAATCATACCATAGCAGCGTACCTATAATATACATTTATAACCCATAAGTCCTTGCCCTCTTATTCGGTGGATAAAATAAAATGGTTCGAAAACATAAACATTGCATCTACGACCACTGCGCCCGAGCATATAATACAATATGTATATACACGGAAATAAAACCAAGTGGATCGATTCCTAATGCAGATAACCTGCACAACTCAAGGTGTGGTTGAGGTTGATTATATAATATTATGACATATTTAAATGCGATAACAGTCTAAAATGTAAAATGTCCAAATGTTCCTGCAGATTCGTTTTATATGCATAATAATAATATTATGTCGCCAGGATGATATCGCATCTTTTCATCGACAATATTATTCGCAGAGATAAACATTTAACAGGTATGATATCATAATTCATTAATGCGACGAGATCCGTCAACCCTCTGTCAACAAAAAATTTTGTAAAATATTTTGTAATTCTGAAACAAAATTATCATATTTTATATTTTAATTATATCCGAAGCGGGACTCCTAGAATTTGTCTTCCAATCATTTGAATCAGTTTACCGTGACAAATCAACGGCTTAATGCATTCTATTACGACGAGGGACTAATAATTATATTATATACTAATTTATTGGGTTAGTATTTTAATAAAAACGAATGCGTGGTTTAACAGCGGAGATCCGTTTATTTATGAGGAGTTTGGAATATAGGCAATTTTTTTGTTGACATTTAAAATAATTTTATATAGGATTTATATTGGATTAAAATTTTAATCGACATTAGTAGTATAGTGATGCGAGTGGGTAGTCATTTGGGAGAGAAATAGCAATAATATATATTGCTAGACTAGACCAAATATTCTCAAATTATTTTGTTTACAGAGCACTTCAGTTGATAAAAAAATCACAAATCCTTCAAATCAGACATATTTAACATAAAAAAAATATGATAAATCAAGATGATTGATCATTATGCTATACGCAACTTGTTCGATTTAATTTGAATGACGTGTCAACAGAGCCCTTAGATCACTCTGGTGGTGAATTGGCCTAAACTAACCTAAACCTAGGGCCCTAATGATTATGATTTATAACGTATAGGCACCTACATATAAATTAAGTATTGGCATATGTGCTACTTTAAACGTACTAGATTTTTATATTATTTTTATATTTTCGATACTTTATATTATTTATACGACTCTATATAGTATGCTGAATTAATTTCCAATTACTCGGAATTTTGTATACTAAAATAAAAGTAAAACTCAAGTAAAGACCTGCGTAGTTAGGATTAGTTACCATGTACTATATTATCATAGTATATATAAATAACAACTATAATATTATTTATAAGTTATAACTTTTCATAATTAAAAAATATTACAAAGTTTCAGAAAAAAAAATTGCCGAGAAACTAAACAAAGATAAATTTGGTTTCAAACAACGTGGCTTTACATTATTAGGGGAGTCGTGAAATATTTATTTTATTTAAACTATTTTCTTTAAGTATTTTTTTTTTTAAATAAAACCATAATTATTTTCGACTTAAATTAAGTATATAAATAAGAAAAAATAATTAATGATTTTGATTAAACCTTGACAGTTTTTACATTAAATTTAGGGGACCTTATGACAAAAAAGTATGAGAATCACTGTTCTAAATAATCGTGGTAGGTATATGTACTTTTAGCGGACGGGCAGGTAGTGCCACGTCATATTTTTATACGAGAGCTTCTACCTAAATTTAAAATTTTTTTTCAAATTTATTATGATAATATATATTAATACTGTTTTTTTTTTTTGTGATATGAATTGGTTTGTTGCAATCACCGGTTGATAATTTCATTAAAAATTGTTTTTACTTGTGTATATTATGTAAACTGCATGCTGTTAGGCGGGTGGTCGTGGGCCGTCACCTTTGACCGATATAACGACGACAAAAATAATTATTATTTCCGTCGACTGTCTCGATGTCATCAAGAGTCATCAGTGGCACGAATAGGAAAAATGTTTAGGGGAGCTCAATCCCCAAATTTTTTTTTTAAATTATAATATATATTATTATATTATTATTTTTTGAGGGGGCTAAGCCCCCCTCTATTTGCTCCACTGCTGAAACCATAGTGGTATAATTGTGTGTATTTGTGCGTATAAGGAGAAAAACCTCCCTCTCTGAACGAAAACCTCAATCACGATTGCGCGCCTGCCTGGGGTAACCCTCCTACATAATGATCGTGTCGATTTTTTTCGGCGTTTTAACTTACCGGCGGCGGTGTTGCTAAAAAAAACATACCAAAAAACATATTGCACGCACCGAATATGTTCAAGTTAGGATAATAATAATAATGTGTGGTGGCTGTTACAACCACGACCACCGCCGAGAGCGGCCGTTGTAAATAATAGCAGTCGGGTGCAATAAAATATAACACAAGACCGTCGTCGTCGTGGACTCTAACAGGATCGTTGCGGCGAGGAGCGATAGTGATAATACGTGGCAGTTACAACTTACAGACGCGTTTCCGTATAATTCACGAGACAGAAACCACTTAAACCGGAACGGCACCGAATCGCAAACCGCCGGGGCACACAGCGGCGTACAAACACACACACACACACACACACACACACACACACACACACACACACACACACACACACACACACTGCGAGCACGTTATCCGTGGGGTGAGGCGTATAATTCGGCAGTATAAGATGTTGGTAAATTAAAACGGATTTCACGGGCCTGCGTATGTACATAGCAGTATTATACAATATAAACGGCCAAAAAACGTAAACCGTAATTACATGTACCGTGTGATATATTAATATATGATGTTATACCTATACACACGCCCACACACACACACACACACCCACACACACACACACGCACACACACCGTAGTGATGTCTTACGCGTTTATTTACAGTTTATGTTTTTACGCCTCGGTCGTGCAGTTTATTTTATGGGGCACGAACCAAGAATATTATATTAAAGTACATCAACACGTACCGTTTTTGTATCGTTACGATACATCGTAGGTACCTACATCGTATATAATTGTACGATGGTTAATCGATTTATTTTTCAAATAGAATTAAAAAATGGTAAAAAGTAAGTAACTGTGTACAGACATGTGTTTGGCCAGTCACCCCCCCCCCCCCCCCCCAACGGAAAATACATAAACAAAGTGCGCAGATATTTAGCTCGCACGAATTCGCAAGCCTACTTTTGATATTCGCACGACCCTCCTTCCTCCCCAAAAAAACAAATTTTATGGGGGGTCGCAACAAGTCTCACCAGCCCACCTCATGATAAAAATTGACATTTTTGCAATTTTATTTTGCCGATATTTAGCACGCCAAATAGAATTTTTAATCGACTACGCTGTTTTGTCAGATTAGGATTTTTTTATTCAATCAAGATTTTTTTGTTTTTATTGGGTATATTTTTTAATGAATTATATATTTTTTATTTGATCAAGCTTTATTGTCCGATTAAGATTTAAATATTTTAATAATTTGAAAACAAATGGGTATAAGTATCCAGCAAAGTTTAGGATATAGTTTAAACATTATACAAATTAAATATTTATTTCTTTAATTATAACTAAATATCTGCAAAAAAAAAAATTGTAAAAATGTTAGTTTTTACAATGAGGGGCTGGTGAGATGTGTTGCTGGCCGCCCATAAATTTCGTTTTTTTTGGGGGGAAGGGGGATTATGCGAATTTAAAAAGTAGGCTTGCGATTTCGTGTGAATTGCATGCTAAATATCTGCGCAATTCGTTTATGGATTTTACATTTGGGGGGGGGGGGGGGGGCTGGCCAAACCATGGTTTTAATATTGTCAATATTGTAATATTGATTAATTTATATTGAAATATTTTTCTTATTTTTAATTTATTTACATGTCAAATTTACAATTTAGTATTATTAATAACAGTAACAGTATATAACATATCGTGTTACAAAGAGTTAAATTTAATAGTAAAGCCACGGTCACACTATGATAGAAAAACACATGCATGATAGTTTATGGTAGAGAGGGTGATAGTAACTATCTTAGAGTTCGTGCGGTGACAGTGCGCTGTCGCAAAAGCAACTATCACGTTTTACTATCATCGTGTGGCTCAATAACTACTATATTATATTATGTTACTTTTCACAAGTTATATTATGTTTTTGTTTAATAAAACCGTGTAATACTAATAAGACATGTGGGTGGTATTCTCAATTACTATTATGATTATTGCTTACATGAGCTGTGTGCTTATGACTCAATATAATCAAAATATGTGTACATTATTTTGTAGCTAATAAATGTCATGTTGAGCGATCCTTTTTTAGGCCTCTAATATTAAATTTTGAAGAGAAAAATGAAAATACCGAATATTCTCGCAAAAGATTATTGTCGTATAAATTATAATTTAAAAACACTGGCTGCAACAGATGTTAGATTAAGATGAGAGTTAATATAATTTTTTGAAGTATTTTCTAAAAAAAAATATTATCAACATATAAATTACATTGACGGAAAAAATAGAAAATTAAAAATAGTAACTTTAAATGAATGAAAAAATTAAAACAGATTTCGCGAGCCCGCTGTTATTATTATAATTTATTAATTATAACCTATAAAAATACAATATAAACGACCAAAAACGACCAAAAAACGTAAACCGTAATGACGTCCTACCTATTAAATAGGGTTAGATACATTCATACGTATATTCACAACAATAATCGGACATCACTACAACAGGAAGTAGGTACGAAAACTTACTAATCTTCCGCTTATTATTGGTATAAATTCCAATAAGCCCAGATTAAGATAATTTTGGGCCAGAGGCCAAATAGTAATAATATCCATTATCCATAATGTACAATCCACTAGTGTTCGAAATTCGTTGTGAGTCTGGGGTCATGCCCCCCCCCCTTAATCCGGGCTTGCTAAAACCACAAAAAATACTGTGTGCTCCAACCACTGCCTTGAATGATAATATTATGATTTATTAATATGATGTTATGCCTGTACAGTACACACACACACACACCCACACAAGAAGAGCAAGAAGAATATAAACTTTCATCAATAAATCCCGTTCTCATGATACATCGTATATATTGTACGAAAATCGATATTTTTCGGCTCCCGGTCCGTTTCCCGAATTACCTCGCGGCTTACAATTAAATTAAAGCGCATTAATAGGTACTCGAGTAAATCAAGTATTCGTCCCAGTAATTTATGCGCTCAAAGGTACCTACCAACTATATAGCAGCAACTATACTGGGAAACGCCGCGAGATTTATATTATATTGTAATAATAATTTGGAGTGGAGTAAAAAAATCACATGAACATAATATTACTTCGTGTAACGAATATTCTAAAAACAGTTTTTAATTTTCATAAACACAGTGAAAAAAAAAATTTAAAAAAACAAAGGGATTCAATACGGGGAACTGTAGTGTAAAAATAATTGTTTCTAGCCGAGCGATTGAACTTTTGAACTTTTACGTCTCCCGTCTTCTATACTACAGAAAACGTGTAGGCACCACCGCCAGACAAACTTTGTCGTTCCTCAAGCGTCCATTTTTCGCATTTGTTATAAAAGACAAAAATTGCTAGGAATAAAACTAAAACGATTCTTCAACCCTCGACTCGGCGTGACTACGAAACAAAAATCAAACCACCCACATAATGTTTCTTTTTCGCTAAAATCGCACGAATTGATCACACGATTTTTTTGTTTTTCCTCGAGAGATTTCCACTATCCCAACTCAGGTGGTCTTAATGTTTTTTTATTGAGGTTTTGAGTGAAAATAATTTATTAGTATCAAGTTGAAGGCCGGCTGTGTTACCTGTACTCAAGCTAAACCTTCATTAATAATATACTGATCATTTCTAAACTATAGGTAGGGTCGTTCTAAGGCCGGGGCGAGTGGGGCAAACGCCCCGGGCCACGTGCCTTGGACTCGTCATTTGGGCCCCACGCTCACGCACTTGAAAAATCATAAGTTATCTTTAAATGCAACGATTTACATTTTATATGACAACAATATTGTTTGAATTTTTATTGGACAATATTATATTATTAATTAAATAAGATCAAGTTCGAAATACTTTTACAATAATTGTACGGTATACACTAGTACACTATGCCGCTATGGTAATACAAGTGAATAATCTTCTATATTATAGTGTTTTAAATATTTTTAGTGAAATAAAAAGTCATTTCCATGTATATGATATCTCAGTATTTAACAATCAGATTTTTCTGTTTGTTGCACCAAACGATGCAGTTTTGTTTTTTAATGTGCAATTAAAAACTTATTTTTACCAAAATATGGAGATATCTTGTTGTCGCACTGAGGTTTTCAAATTATATATTATTTTTATCAAGTCGTAAAACGGTTAGATGAGGTGTACTGGTAAAGGTAATAGGTAAAAATACTTTACGTAAGTTTGTTTTCATTTTTTTTTTTTTTTTGGTAGAGGTTACGGGAATATAATATTGTCTCTGTGCGGAAAGCATCACATTTGTTTATAGTCCCCGCTAAAAGATTTCTGTCCTGGGCCCCGAAAATTTGCCCTGACTATAGGACACATACCTATAACCTATATGTCAACATAAATATCTTTAAATCTGCAAGACTGAAACATCAAGTGTCTGGAACCTAATATTTTGTGCAATACAACATTAATTATAAGTAAAGGACTCGACAATAGGCGTACCTATCGCGTGTATCTATGTACTTCGTGACTACTTTAAAACAGTACCAAATATAATTGAAGTTTGTAAATTTTCAACTTTGTTCTGTCTGACGAACTTTAGCGATACTTAATTACCAGATTACCTACATAAAAATATTTAACAAGCGCTGATATTTGCAAATATGAAGATCATAGCTCATGACAGATTGGAAAAAAAAATTATTTATATTTAGAACAAGTTAAGTATTTATGTTATTTTATTTGCTAATTTTTTTTTAAAGTGGGTTTTTTCGAACTGCAATCGTTGATCCGTCGTTTGTTTCGAACTCCAATATATTGAGATTATGCTCTATGAAAGCTTTTGAGTTAGTCAACTTTTCCAAAAACTGTTTTCCACAAATATACTAACCCTCATACCATAATATTATATTAAACTGGCGACATCGCTTCGAGTTTTCTAAAACAGTAGCGTTCTATGAATTATAAATGAAATTTTAAAAGTGTTATTTATTGGACGATTAAAAAAACATTATTTTCATAATAATATGATTTTTATTCGGCTTTTAGTAGGTAGGTACGTAAAGACGTTTTTACAACACTTATTAGTTTTAATAACGGCATCGTGCTGCAAAAAGTTATTAAAACAGTATTTTTCTCATTATTTTGCACCGTTGTCATTCTAAATCTTGATAATATTTTTTAGCAAGATTGTTTAAAGGTTATTGTAAATTATTTACAGTTTTATTTATTAAAATACATTATTAAAAAACCTTTATTATAATATAGAGTACCAGAAACAATATAGAAGAATAACATTCCCGTGTAATTCAACTTGATACGAATATTGGCCTTTAACACGCATTTTGAATTAATTAATTATTTTAGACTTTGGTATACATAATAAGAAATAATTATAAACACCTATAAGAATCATGTTACACAAAAAAGTTTATTCTACCAACTGTTCAATTAGGTTAAAAAAAAATAAGAAACAGGCGTGTATTTCATCGGATTTTCATTTATCGTAAGTAATTGTTAAAATAAATGAAACGAAATACAACGAGTAAAAAAATACAAATCATACAAAATCAATTAATTTGACAATTTAGTTACACGTTAGCTGATAGTTGAATTAGTGCATGCAATAAGGCGAAATTCTGTTTAAACTTAATTGTTAGTGAATTTGGATATATTTTTTTTAATCAATTTTACCTAACAAAGTTATTATTTTTTTCCAAAATTAAAACAATGATTTACTTTTAACTTTTTGTTTATTTTATCTCAACTTAATTTGATTAATTGATATCATTCGAACCCCGTCGAATTGTTGATCACATCACCGTAGCTATATAAATTTGTGGTTTCAACCGTACCTAATAAATATTATGTTGTGCCATTTGTACAGTGCAATTTCCAAATGTCTATTTTGTACCTGTGTATAGCTACGTGTTTTGAAAAACATTGAGCTCTGAATCGTAAATTCAAATAAATAGTTGATGAGAAGAAAATACACCACGCTAGAATGCTACAAACACAAGAAAAAGAAAAGCGAAATGTGTAGTAAAAATATTGATTTAGTAGGTAGGTGGGCAACAATTTAAAATTGTATTTTACTAAAATATACGTACGAAATTCGTTGCACGCATGAAAAGCCCCTTCAATACAAGAACTACAATATATTGTTGTTGAATGTAGGTTAGGTTAGGTATACCTGCATCGTATAATATAATATTATATTATACATTTCAATTATTGTAATAATTTGTAACTATAATATACATAATATATTTTAATACTAACAATCTAACATTTATTTCTCTGTCTCATAGTTAGTTGTTAATATTATATCAAGTCTTGAATCAGGGAATTGCCTTTTATCACTGGGGTGGTTAAACTGCGGCTCAGAAGTCTTATGGTAAGACGCAAAATATTTTTATTAATATAATAAGAAAAAAAATCATTCCATATTATAAAATCTAATATGAAATTATTATACGTTATTATTTTTTTTCAAATTTTACAAATTTTATTGCATTGATATCTTATCTTATTTACGATAATATTGAAAAAATTTTTTTTCTCAACGCTTTTCTTTTACAACTTTTTTATTAAACTATGCGAGGTTGTGACTCCCTTATCTCTAGCCAAAACACTGGTATAGCGTATTATTATTTTTTTTCAATTTATTCTTCAAGATCAAAATGTTTTACTCAAAATATGCGACCTACCATCAACCCACCGAAGTCATATTTAGTTATTTACATGTTTAAACTGCAGGGCTTGAAACCGGTTACCGGGTTTTACCGAAAACCGGTAATTTCCCGGAATTTTGGGGAACCTATAATCGGTTACCGTTGCTATAAACCTATTGGTACTCCCGGTTATCGGTTACCGGTTACCGTGACAATTTTTCAGCTAACATAAAACGTTATAATAACGTAATATGTTGTAACCGGTTAAGAACCGATTACCGGTATTTATAAATACTGACTACCGTTACGTATGAACTATAATAATATTATGTTTAATTTATTTTAGCAACATAAATGATTACACGCTCGTAGCTACTAATGATATAAAATAATTAATAACTTCTTAAAACTATTCTTAAATCATACTATTATATTTTCGTTTTTTCCCTAGTCTCAATTCTTGTAATAATAATTCAAATAATTGGTATTCTATTTCCTACCTACCTATAACATAAAATATCGTTAGTTGGTAATGACTAATGACGGTACTCGATAAGCGATAGTCCCGGTCTCCCTCATCGTATATTGTACTGGGAAATCTAAAAATAGCTTGATTCCTATAACAACACGAATATTGTATTAAGTATACGGATACAAAGGTGTAGTACAAACCGTAGAAAACCGATATTCAATCGGTTACCGGTAACCGACATTTTTTGGAAGCGGTTATCACTTAACGGTAACCTGTAATTTTGAATCTAGTACCGGTAATTGGTTACCGCTAACAACAGGACCGGTATAAAACCAGTAACCGGTATCCAAAAAATGTTCGGTTACCACTAATGCGGTAAACGATTAAATTAATAACGGTTTCAAGAACTAAATCATTGGAAAACTTAACAGCGAGAGTAACTTATATTTTAGAGAATCTGTAGTATACAACTTTTTTTTTTTTTTTGGGGGGGGGGGGGGCGGTTGAGGCTTCAACAACTGAGGTCATTAGTTTTTGGAACTGTGGAAGAGGGTACTGTAAGTTTTGAACACGTGTGTGTTTGTTTTGGCAGAATTTTTGAGTCGGCACCCGTAGGTATCTGCTATGTGGGGGATGGCGGCCTCTCTCAGCTCCAGATACCATGACTGCCCGAAGAAAAATGCCGCCCGTGGCCGAGTTCAAACCGGCGACGGCGCACGTTGCAACCGACGCCTTCGTCCACTCAGCCACTCTATATAACATAATATTATACTATATTATGTCTATATACTTTATAGATAATATATAGTTTGTTCACAAAATTAGGAAAAATAAAAATAAAATATAAAGATTATGCGATACTAGAATAATAAACCTGTCATTTTTTTCGCATTGTATTATTATTGTAGTAAATAAAATAAACACCGGTTTCGGTACAATCTATAGTAGGTATCTACTTAATAATAAATAATGTAAATACTAGCGTAAAGTAAGAAAAAAAAAATCAGAATTATATCAGAGGCCAAAATTCTGCAGTGTTGCTCGAAATCTTGAAATGGATCTCGGTTGTTAAGTCGACTTCTCCACATAAATGTAGCCAAATAATAGCTGAATCCACAAAATTACAGTCCATCCCTCGACGTCTAGGGACGTCGATGGTCGTTCAACTGTCCAACATTTTCGCTATACATGTTTTGGAGAACCCGGTCTACGAAATTATATACACGATTTACCGTATTGCAAGTAAACCCCAAATTGCTTAAACTGTTGTAAGCACTCAAACGATAGGATATAATTGTCGATCCCGATCGTATATATGTAAGCATTATATGGTTTCATTTTATATATTGTATAATAGATGCAAACTACAAGGTATAGTGCGTATTCCACAAAAAAAAAAAAAAATGTAAGACACAATCAAGTGCAATGTTAAAAGTAAGTAGAAATAATTAAAAGTATATTTTATCACATAATATTATATTTTTTTTGTTTTATTTAATATCGATCATATAATATAGCACAGCACAGTTGGACTGATTTTTGGTGACGGTTTGATTTTATCCACTGATTATGTAGCTCATTTAAACAGGATGAAAACTATTGATATAATAGGTAAGCTAATATATATATATATATTTAGTTGGTTTTGATTTTTTAATAAACATTTTTTTTTAATCTCGTTACCTACTGCATTATAAATGTATAACCTATTCTAAAGTTATTGGCATTTAGCTTAACGCACACACAGACAATGACAAGTACAGTAAATCACAGTTAGATCATATTATACCAAAGATAATACAATAAGTACAATATTATAATGAAAGTATTTTAATTAAATTTACATACGTATTAATAGATTTTAAGATTAATGTAGAACATTTTGGAAGTTTAACTCCAGCGGGTTTAGAGCTTCATACAGGGAAGTTAATAAGTATTTTTACTACGGTTATACTGTAAATAAAAATAAAATAAAAATTCATTGTATATTATGAAAAATATTATTTGCAATATTCCGTGTTATATGTCTTATGAATTTCTTCATTTTCTTGAGCTTTCGTGTTTATATTACTCTCCGGTGCATGGAAGTTTTTCATTTTAAAATACTATAATATAAGTTATTTGCTCCATATAAGATCCGAACGAATATTTTTTACTTTCGTAGTATTAAAAAAGTTGTGTTTTTTTTTTCAAATTCCTCACTCATTCTATATAGCTGTAGTGGGACGTCGGTAACTCTATTATATGGGTTCGATATGGCCTAGGCGTCCATAGTACGACAATATTTATATACGAATTCCAAAAACGTCCTATTCTGAATGTTTATGACATAGATAGGTAGGTAATCGTCTTGCTAAAATCGATATCTTTCCTAAGTCATGTACGACTGTACGAGTACATATAAAATGTACGATGTATCAACTGCAATGTTTTCAGAAAACAAAATTGTTGATAACACTCGAGGTGAAATGAAAGAATTTGGTGAAATGTTTTTTTCTCAAAATTATGGTAAATTGCAGTTTGTAGTTTACAGTTTACGCCCCTAAAACCCACAAATAATAATAATTGTTAATATATGATTATGCATAGTATGTGCCTAATGCTAAACAGGTGTACCGAAGTATTTTTACCATACTGTTCGATGTATTTATGTAGATATTTCAAGCCAAAATATAATTACAGACCTTTCACTTCCTATAATATTCCTTCAAAATTACCTGACAATGTAAATTTGTAAAATTCAAAAAATTTAATACTTATTTAATAATTTTGATTTTACAATTTAATATAAATTGTACTGACAGTATTGTGGATTAGGTAGGTACTGCGTTGAATAGTATAGTGCCATTTTCATGAATTTCCAATGGGGGGGAGATGTTATTGTAGATAATTTCTAAGAGCATATATGTAGAAGTGCAATCGGTGCACAAAAAACGGGAGTGTAAAAAGCAGTCATTATGGGGAGGGGGTTAAACCCCATGACCCCCCCTCCCCCTGTGAGTACGCCCAAGTTGAACACTTGTTCTTTACCTATAGCGTCATACTTTGATTTTGACTACATTGATAGCTTGTATCTTGTATATTTCCTCCGTAAATAACTTAATATTTTAAATCTTAATATTACGTAAATGTCAATCATATACAAATAAATGTTTATAATAACAGGTACCTAAACTGGCTAAACTCTTTATAGAGCTATGAAGAAATGAACTGATAACACAGAGAGAGAGAGAGAGAGGTCCTGGGGCCAACATTGTTAGAAAAAAATAGCATACAACTTAGGTACTATTTATACTCTTTATAGCAAGAGATAGAATAATCCAACAACAAAGATAACACATTTTTTTAGAAAACTATAGCATACACTTTAGGTAGTTAGGTCCTATAGTTATTATATTACACAGGTATTGAATATCTCTTTCTAAAATTCTAACAATGTTGGCTCTTGGCAACCTATAGTAGAGTATGGGGGACACGCACTCCATTCAATAAGTCTATGAAATTATTAAGAAATCCCAGATAAGCCAGTAGAAAAAAATCTCGAACGAGTGCTATTTTTTGGTTTTATAAACGCACAACTTTATGTTGGTTAATATTAGGTAGGTAAGTAATTAAAATATTTAACATTAGGCGATAAGGTTATTTTCTATTCGCTCAGCAAATGTGATTAGGTCATTAATCATCATTAATATTAAAGTATTAACCACTCAATCAAATTATGTGCTGGTAGAAAAATATTTCTCGAAAGACTGAGACCACCCAATTGTGCTCTGGTTATAAATGTACACTACATAATGCTCGTGCTCTTCCTTATTCTTAAATATTATAATGAATAATTCACTGTTTATTATACCTAATTTATAATCATTGATCACTTACCTTTATATCGAATGACTCTACTGGGCATGTTATGGTTTGTAGGTCAAAAATTTGGTTTCACTTAATTTTACTGTTTTTTTTTCATTATAAATAATAAAATTGTCGTGGAGGTTATTCAATTATTAATAAGTCATTATTAATTTTTTTATAATCGGTTTCAACTATTGTTAAGTAATTTTTTTTTGAAATAGGAATATTGTAGGTTAATTTTAAAATTATTTTTTAAAATTGTTTACTTACCTGTTGGACGGTAATAAATAATAATCTTTACCGTTAACGGTTAAAATATAATTCAAAGGACTCTGAAAACCTTCACTGAGTTAACATAACACCTAAACATAACAGGTCCCCAACCCCGTTACAGCATACTTACTTGCTTACTATAGCTAGAAATTGTAAATATAAAACAAAAAAATATATATAAAATTAAAGACTGGATTTATACGTTTTTACATATCGTTACTAAGTCTTTGTAGTCTTATGAGAAAAAGAGAGGTGGACGATTCGTTCAATTCTGAGTTCATGGGAAAAAAAGTTTTTTTCACATATTTGAGAATATTTTATGTGATAGGGAATATTTAGCTTATTACTTATTTAGCATATTTTTGAATATATTTTGTAGATTGTGAGAAAAAAAATGATGGTACTCGGAACAAATGTTTTTGAACTTGTAAAATTTTTTTATATATCATTTTGATAAAAAGAAAACACGCAGTTAGCCCTCCCCCCACCACCTGTGTACAGCACTCATTAATATCATTTACATTTTTTCAACTTTAGGTGGTAATATAATTAATACTGATTAGAATATTATATTATTGTGATGACTATATTAGTGATTTTCATCACTGAAATTAATAGTAAAATATTATAAAATGTATTTATATTTTAATATTTTGTTAGCATAACACAGTAACACTTTCATAAAATGAACTTCCATTTAACAAAATTTTTTTGGGTTATGAAATATCTTTGAGAACCGAATGTATTTAATTATATTTAACGAATTATTCTCAAAATAATATGAATTTTTTTTGTTTTGCCCATGAGACTTCCTAATATGGAAGTTTCACTATATATTATATTTATAGAACGTACATTTTGCTAACTATATATTACGTTAGTTTATTAAAATTTACAAATATAGTTGTGCAATAAATGTCAAATTATGATGTTGACTTAAAACTGTTCATTACATAAATTACGTAATCATATTATAATATATATACAGTGTTAATTTATTGCGTTGGAATTAAGTTTGTATAATATCATAACACATTTACACGCATTATTAATATTAACGTTAATTAATGTCAGTATAATTCTAAAATAGTTGGTACTCGCCAGCCCTTTGGGGCGTCATTGTATTGAATAAAATATTAATACTGTTAGGCGGATTCGTGAATAAACATGAATGTACATTCATATCAAATTTAGTTATCATCACTGTTAAGTTCATTAATTTTACAAGGCATCTATAGACAAACAATATTTTAATCCGGAGTTTTCAGTCAATACTATCTTAGTTTGTGATTTTTTTTTACAAATTATACATTTAACTCGCGGGCCACATGCAATTACTATGCAGCTAGTGGGCAGTGGTTTGCGGACCACTGTTCTGTTCCAAGTGCATAATTCGTTTCATGTAACATTAACTTCAAAGGTAAGACTTTAGCTTTACATTTTATTGAATATTTTCATTGTTTAAGCTTTTTTTAGGTAACTTTATTAACTTTTAGTACATAAATATTATTAATACATCGTACAAGTTTTTAGCGAAAATTAGGATATTCAATATATTATATCAAGAAATATTGTTTTTATAATATTTGCTTGAATACCTTAATTGGCCACTAGGCTGGCCACCCTTTTTCTATATTGTGCCAAATTAAAAAAAAATTTTTAATGTCCCTTAAAAATTAACACTGCGATTATTATAACACGACTAACTTTATGATGGATTATAATCAAATTATATTATGTTATATTACATAACATTATTAATGTAATTTTGATACAATAATTGTTGTGTTATATTGTATTGATATTGAAAAACATAATTTTAGAAATATTTAAAAATGGAATGTAATTTTATTTGACGCTAGTGTGCCATTCAATAACACAGGTAATTAGTGATTGGTCAGTACTCAGTAGAGATACATTTATTTCATATTTATATGCTATTTATTTATTGTGCGTGCCAAAGTTTGGTATTCATAGTTTTAGTATTACATATTTTTAGTTAAGTTAATAAGTATTAAAAATTCGGAAAGGTAAGTCGTCGTTTTTCTGTCAGTTGCGTAGTTATACGAGCTCAAAAAATAAATGTTGGTCATTTTTTAATGGCATTTTCGCAAGGAATTTTCGGTTAATTTTTAGAGAATTTTTATAGTATTATTAGGTCATTTAAATCCGGTCCCTAGTTATAATTTATTGCATTCGATGATAGACATGGAAATAACATAAATTCTAGATAGTGCTGAGCAAAAGTGCTTGTAATTTGTCATAATATACTCTAATTTATATATTATTATATTATATATTAAATTATAGTATGGGAATAGGTACTATTATTATTAGCCATTATAGAACGTTACGTATACTGGTATACAATATTCTTTCGCTGTGGCCTGACAACGTTCTGAAAAGATTTTATGAGATTTTTTTCCACGCAAACGGCATGCACAATACACATATACAATACAATTATTCCGATTTCAAATCCCAGATCTTGGCCTCTTGTTTAGGTACTTCGGTTTTGACCTAACGTGATAACTGATAAGTATCAACAGTTGTAGGTATAGGTAATAATGAATAAATAAATCATAATGCAATATTATTATTCAGAACGCTGAACACGTGGCTCAAAACGGCTATCGATTGTGTATTCACTATACAGAATTGTTCTTTTATCGAACGACATTTGATTTTTGGAAAATGTTATAGGTGACGGTTAAGTATCAAGCAACACCTAAAGTTGGGTCGGATGATAAAATATAAACTCATTCATGTTTTCAGGTTAGGGTTACCAGCTATATAATAACATAACCTTTTCTATTTATCGAACGTGCGTTCTTCGATAATATAATAGAATCACCCTGTGTATAAGACTGCCGTGCACAATAAAACCGTCCTAACGACTTAAAACGGTTGAAATGAATCACGTACGCACACCCACACACACACACCTACCCCACACATGGGAATGCATCAAGGGTCAACTACGTATGACGAAGACGAAGGATGGGGAGAGCGGGTAAAACCCAATTTGCCACCCCTCATCATTACATACACGTGTAGGACGTAGGTGTACCCCTTGGAGTGACCAAGCTTTTTTTTCACTCGAACAAATAATTTGAAAATACACCCACCCGACCACTTTCATTTTTTGTTGTAAAAATAACGTTTGGCTGGCTACAGTATTTTGTAAAAAATATTTTATATTGTAAAATACTCGTGATATTGATCTTTAACAAGCCATCCACGCACGATTCGCAGTTTGGATAACAGTCACATTATTTTCGGCATGTACATATAATAGTAGTCTACTGTTAATAGTACTACATTGATAGTTCTTAATCAACATTGTAATTTGATTACCTACAATAAAAGAAAAAAAATAATTCTGTGATAACATTTTTATTCATTAGTAAGCAGCAGTGACATTATATCATTAAGAAAAATTGTTTCCTTTCTTAAGTAAATACAAATTTATTTATTTAATTCTCCAAGAAACTCATTTTCAACGACGAAAGCGTTTTTAACGAAATCACTTTTAATAAAAAAAAAATTATTTTCTAGTATTAAAGAGTTAATTAAAAATAATATTTTCAGTGCCACTTGTCCCTATTTCTCAGGATTTTTCTTATTATTGCATCTGTGATTCCTTTACATAATACACTAACACAAAATATATATTCTCAGCAAGTTGTGGAGGATGCGTATCTCTAATAATAATAACAATATTTGTTGAAAGCACGTTAAATAATTCCGGTGTAATTTTTTTTTTAAATATCAATAACTTTATTGAATTAATTGAGGGATATATTTTCCCAATATAACGTCTCTATATTGAATAAGTAATAACAATTAATTATGCAGCTCGCGTAGTTTACGCTTGACCCCATCAACGAAACACACATTTCATAAAATAAAAAAGTGTTCGCATACGATAAAGTACATTTAGTTAATTAAACTGAAGTAAATGATGTCTACATTTTATCCATCTCGTTTCGGAAAGAAAATTATAATGTATTCAACAAAAAGTTAAATACATATTTGAGTTTTATTACCATAAAAATATGATAATATTATGTTTGACTATAATATAGGTAGTAACTATATTATTATTATTAGTATTATTAACTAGGTATAGAAATACGTACGTACTGTTGCGATTAATTGAAGCTATTATTGTGAGAGTGAGACTATATAGGAAACATATATTTTAATTTTTAATTTTACTAGTTTTTGAAACATCAACAACTATGGTCATTAGCATTTTGTGGGAGTTACGGTTATTCGGGGGGGAGTATACGGTTAATGTGGGGGATTACGGTTAATTTTGAGCAGAAATACATAATATTATTATGATAAATGCAACAGAAATATTAAGATATTGACAATACAGGGAGCGATTATGTGCGAATTAATTTGTCTAAACGAGTGTAAGATTTATTTAAAAGATAATATTTAAGTTCATCGTCATCGTTCCACTTATAAGTCCAACTAAATATTCTCTCGTTATAGGTTAAGATGTACCTTATCGTATCTATACGCATAACAATAAGTCGAAAACACTGAAAGGCCACCTTTCGCTCGTTTCGTTTGAAACATTTCTGCAAAATATACACTTAAACACTGTAACAATAGACAAGTGTAGTACATCTGTTGCGAATCCACGCGCGTCGGTATTTGGGGCCATAATATATAATATATTGTACCATATAAATGACGTACAGTATACACATATTAGTGTTGTGTTGTGCGGACGCTGAAAAATTGGCGAGAACTATGTAAAGAACGTTGCCCACAAGTCGAACGGTCGAATTTAATCTCGGCATAGCTGGGTCAGAAACCCATGAATGTGTGTGGGTGGGTGGGTGTGTGTAAGTGCACTGGCATATTACGTATACGATGACTGGTATATTATAGCAGCCTCTCTGGCTACGTTCTAATATTATTATATATAATATTTCGTCACGTCCGGATAAGTCGACGCCACGACACGGTTAACGGCTTATATTTTAAAATTATTATTTTATCGAGTGACCCGGAATCACGAATATGGCATATCATGGTTTATACATAATATAGGTAATACATAATGTACAATGCTTATGCCTATGACGTAATATACTGTGGCCAGTGGCGTAGTTTTAATAGTCAATTGTCACTCGGTGAACTTCTGAGGAGGACTTCGACGCGTAAGTGTATAATTTTGTTTAATTGAAAAGCGGACGGATACCTATAACTTATGACCATTTAATATATTCTCTAAAAAATCACTATATAATATAATGGGGGGGGGGGGAGGGGGAGTAAACTAAAATTTAGCACTAAGACTAATCGTATTTTATCACGTCCTGTAGTCGGGAGTTCGCTCTCTATAATATAATATAGTCAAACAAAATGTACTAATATCAAACATGTCCAATGGCGTCATTTTTTTTTTTTTTTTGGGGTGGGGAAGTATTTGGCAATCTCATTTTGTCAGTCATTTATTTACATCAACCCTAAGTCACCACGTTAAAAAATGTGTGATATGAAGTCTTACTTTTCATGTCATTGTCATAATTGATATTAACTGATAAACAATAAAATTTGTAATTATTTTATATTTTAATTAGGTACTGATTATACGTGATAACCGACTATGGGCGCTGCACCGTGTCCTAGTTCAGGTACTTGGCGGGCGCTCACATAATATTAGACACACACTACTAGATACAACTACACACAGCAAAGTGCGTACAAGTTTGCAGTTTCTAACATCCAAGGACATCTTCAAGTAAATTCTATGAGGAGGAGGTGATAATATAAAGCAAGTATATGAAAAAAAAGACATAAAACAAAACAAATTAACTTATATTGACAGAAATATAGATCACCACACAGCGGACGGCTTCCCAAGGAGTAAGGACGTGTCAGCTAATACAGTAATCAAAGTGTAATTTTAAAATATTTTTGAGCTATTTATAGACATTCGAGTTTTTTTCTAGAAATATCGATTAAAATGTTTCCTTGGTCAAAATATTTAAAAATATAATTCAATGTTCCTCATCAGTTGTTATTATAGCTAATTAAACATATTATCAAAGATAAGTACCTACATAATATTATCATAATATACATGATTATTTTAACATGTATTTGAAGTTCAAATTTTGACAAAATCACGAACGTATTGTACGATTTATCATTGAATTCAAATTTGACACATACCTATACGTTACTGCAATTTACTTAATAACGAGGTTGTCATATACTGTACTGTATAGAGTGGTTTTCTACTTCCCCTCCTTTTAAAATTATATTTCAATACTCACTCGCTGGCATTGTGGTAATAGATCTAGATTATACGATTTTATGCCACTTTATTAAAATAATCGATTGAAGAAAATGAACAGTTCATCATTTAAAACATGCGATAACCAAATATCTAACCAAAATAGTTTATTGCAGACTAGTACATATTATAATATAACATATTAATATTGTCGTATACCTATCTGTTGAAGGTACACAAAATAATAGATGACAATAAAATTCACACTATTATATAATCGGGTGCTTTTAACTTGGGTAATTTGTTTCATATAAAATATATTATTATTTTTTAATTAGTTAGCGCATACAACAATATGTAATTTATATTGTGACGTGATAAAGCATGGCAAAATAATAATGATAATATTATTTTTTAGGTGTGATATCATATTAAGCGAGCTGGGTGTTTAGCTTTTATACTAATTTATATCATAGTTAAAGGACTGCATTTTTACGACGCTGTTGTAAGAATATCTAGGTATCGGACCATAATTAATTGTCAAATGATGTGTAGTAAATAATATATTATCACACTAAAATACATAGTTGCAATAGTCACGATCGGACGTCGCTGGCCAAAATAAAAATATGACCACCGTGTTTACGTCGTATGGACAATTTGTTTATTATACGATTCTATTGTTGGGAAGAATATTAATTAATTGAATATCTTACGAGTGCCGTCTGTAGATGTCACTTTATCTTGGGAACAAACCGTATTGCGTATTATGGCAGAGGCTGACAAACCGAGCATTGAAAATCAAACGACTCAAAATCGCGTAAACGTATCGGGTGGTCTTACCATCAGTTTGCGGCCAAGTTGAAATAAGTCGCTTGTGGTTTCTGTGTCACCGGTCTTGGCAGAAGCGGAACAGCAGGCCACATGTGGACCACGTCGAACAGCACCGAACTTGACTCAGTCAATAGCACTCAGTGAGATACCTTTAAATCGAGCTTGGTGGTCCCATCCGTCCTCCTTCTAAATCGAAGAATGCCACCTCTCCAATTTGCGTTTGTTGACCAGACGTGTTCAATCGTAAATAAATATCCATATTATTAAAAAACTAAATACCAAATCGTGTATTATTCCCTCGTTGGGATTATACAAAAAACAATTAGGTAGGACTAAGGTTGGTTTAATAGGTGTAACATTCTGTGGAGAGGCTGGTTATGACCATACGAGGTGAGATGGGTAGGGATAGAGAAAAGAGAATGGTGTCTCGTAGAGTAGTAGGGAACGCGAAATTAAACAGACTAGTAAGTCGGGAGAGTCGATAGAACCGTTGAGTAGTGATGTGAAGAACCTTAGGTCAGCGTGATTACGGCGTGAGGCCAGAGTTGGGATATTGAGAGTGGAGCGGATAACGGTATAATCATGAGGTGCGTGTTCAATATTCAATAAAAAGGCAATAAAAGATAGGAAACGATTTTGTACTCGTTCTAGGCGCAATTGATCACAGGCCAGATATGGAAACCAAACGACCGATCCGTATTCAAGGATGGAACGTACAAGGCTGAAGTAGAGGGTACGGAGACAGGTGGCGGTGGTGTTTGAAGGAGAGGGTGGGTGATAGATAAAAGCCTAGGTCTTTGATAGGATGAACGCGTAGGAGGGGGGGAGCTACCAAGGTAGTATGAGTGTTATGGGACTACATATCCTACAGAAAGTCATAGAGTGACATTTGTCCAAGTTGAGGGTTAGGTTAAGGTGTCACGTCCAATCGAAGAAGCCATCCAGTTCAGCTTGTAATAAAAGGCAGTCAGCGGGGGAGTTAATTTTACAAAAAAAATTCATGTCATCAGCAAATAGTATAAAATAGTACCAAATAGTACCTTGGCAAAAGAGAAACACTTATTTATTG
Source organism: Metopolophium dirhodum (assembly GCF_019925205.1). Classification (NCBI taxonomy): domain Eukaryota; kingdom Metazoa; phylum Arthropoda; class Insecta; order Hemiptera; family Aphididae; genus Metopolophium; species Metopolophium dirhodum. The sequence continues at coordinate 126,582,854 of NC_083560.1, forward strand.
AATTTACAAATATGATAAAAAGAAGAGGACTCAGATGACCTCCCTGTGGAACACCCGAGGAGATTACAGATAATTCTGAAACGGCTCCGTTTAGCTTAACAAATTGTCTACGAGATTTTAAGTAGGATATGAGCCAGGAGTTGAAAGGATGTATCATTATTAATTGAACCATTTATTTTACTAATCTAATTATCAAACTGACAAATTCGAATAATTTAAAATTTTTTTGTATACATATAAAATGTTTTATATTTCGTTTAAAATAAATTATTAACCTAAAAATTATTCACCTTTTAATTTATTTATCGAATTGTACTGATAAATCGGAATTTGAATAAAAGTATTTACCTTTCTTAGTTTTTTTTTTTTAGTATCTTACATAGTACTTACAATTTTCTTATAATCTTATCAGACTTATGCTTAAATTTTATTCAAGAAGCCTCTCCCCTCTTCCTTGTAAATATATTCTGGATCCTCGCCAGGACACAACTACACACAACATAGTGTGTATAAGTGTGCGGTGTGGTGGTTACGACACTTAAGAATTATTATATCCTTAGTGTCTTAGAATAATGCAAACTAAAGAGCCTTTATATATTAGAGAGTTGCCAACTCGGTGAACATTTTATATTGGCTGGCTGTTATCATTGATTATGGACGCCATTTTTCGTCCAAATTTGTATATATTTTACCAATGTTAAATACATTAATAATTGTCAATTGTTTTTACATTACAATTTAATTTTGTATTATTATTTATTTTTTACATGGTTTTGTTGCATAATTATATTGTACTCGTATGTGTTGTATTATACGTATTGTATTGCAGACTACAGTTATGCATTATAAGTTAAGATAAAGATATTTATATACATACATATACACCTACCTAGTTAGTATATCCATATTGTAATGTACAATAATTTATTATTTTAATTGTTGTTATGCAGTAAGCATATTTGTTTTATATGTCTATACTATAAGAGTCTGCTGCGCAAAATAGTAGTGGTTGGACCTCTCTTTCCCACAACAATTTGACTGATAACGTTGTCTCTTTTCAACATAAAGTGCACGTGCAAGACTCAGCAGTGCAGTCAACTGTGTTTTTAATTATTTACATTTTATTACCCAAAGGAAGATCTGGCTGCTTGAATAAGTACAATGTGCATGTATATGTGCATCGTACGTCAGGTACTTTAGATACCTAGGTACCTTAGGTCCCGTTTTACAATCATAGTTTAAATCTCGGTTACGCTTAACCCACTGATTTTACCAGCCGAATTCGGTGGTTTAACCTTAGTTTAGCTATTGTGATACGGGCTCTTATAATATTATAGTTATTTGTTGTTTGTAAGCTCCTTGACATCGTTCGAAGGTACATAACAATGAGGCACGTTTCTATATAGAAGTTCAAAAAAGTTAATCTTTTACACGGGCTACGCCGGACGGGACAGCTATAGTTTTTTATAAACCGTCTAGTAAATAATAGTATTCCCTATTTTATTCTTTTTACGTTTAAAAAAAACCGCGGAAATTGTAGACGAAACATGGCTGCTATCTCATCAGTTGGCTACTCTCTTATTATCTAGGCTCTCTAGTACAAACTATTGGTACCAAAACGTTACAACACCCACATCAGAATATTTGATAAGTTCTATTCACTAAACATAATCTTTATATTATATAATGAAAACTATTATGTTCCATTTCCGTTATTAATTATTTTTAACCATAGAGACAAGTTTTGGTGGAAGTTATTAATAGTAGTTTATTTGTGTTGAGGTGCCTATAGTACCTACACATTTTCTATCAAATATTTTACAAAATAGGTAATATTTAATACTTCCAAATTTAAACAGTTTTAATCAATTTCGGAAAAATCTTCATCTGCCGTGAGTAAATGGCGTAAATGTTTCAATGGTGACTCCATTTGCAGGTGACGTCACGAAGTCTCATGAAATAATAATATAAATATGGCGATCGTCGTCTGGGTAGGTATCTAAATGAATGAGCCATGAAGACACTAAACACCATTAACATTTTGATGGTCATACTAGTGTATTTAGTTGTACTTAGTGCACATGAATAATATTATCTGTGTTAGGATATTTTGTGTCTTTGGACGTAGAAACGGAGTTGCACACTTGCACACGTGTTTGCGATGATATATATTATATACCTATGTTGTACACGTATAATAAATCATCGTGTCGTAGTAGCTAGAATGGGTTATAACTCGTTGTATTTATATAATAATATGTTCGTATCCAGAGCATGTAATTATATACAGACATCCTAAGACGCTAAATCCCAATTAACTTTAAATTACACACCTCTTGGTGATATTATTTACACGTACTTTGACCTGATACCACAAGGCAGACAATTTTAACCCCCGAGCAACAACAATACCGAGCTGCAGGTTTTTAGTTTCTGCCAAACTTAAGCATAGATTAGTACATAGGTGATATTTTAAAATATTCCATTCGGGTTAATATTTTAAGTTTTGTACTTAGACATTGCAGTTGACGTGTTTTAATGTAAAATTAATGTGTTTTGAATATATTTTATTAATTTGGTTTTTGGATGTCTGAGGGTATATGTAATTTGAGACGCATCTAAAAATATATTTTTTTTATATATCATTTTGGGCAGATTAATAAAATTAATATTAAGGATTGGTGCAAGTCACGTGTCGTTTCTTTTTACATATTTTGGCACAAATTACAAGCGAGTACCTATTAAAATTGGCGTAAAATAGTATTCCACCCTATACCTACCACCCATATGAATATTCTATAACAAACACGTTGAACGCGGGTTCAATTTTTGAGTGTGTAAACTTTTTCAGGAAAATATGACAATGCGTATAATATTATTATATTTTGGTACTGTTAACCGACTCCTCGAGCTTGTAAATATTGACCACGAAGGGTCAGTCGCGTATGGGTACTTATATAATATTATTATGTAAAGGTAAATGGGTTTGCACCTCTATTTTCGTCGTAAAATAACCTAAATTTTGGTAAACCGACTCGTTTGGCGTTTTAAAAAAAAAAAAATGAAAATAATTTTCGTAGTTTGTTTTCAAGTTGTGGTCGGTTGGTGTGAGTGTGTGTACGAATGTGATACGATTTGCGGAGTATTTTACAACACTATTTAGTGTTTATGATAAATATTATGGAGGAAAAATCATTTTTGATCGTTAATTCTCATTTGTGACGAGAGAGGGAAATAATTTGTGTGGGTTCATTATTATAATAAAATGTGTAACGGTGGTAAAAAACACTTCGTACACTCTACGCGGAAAAATCTGCTGAGTGGAAAAAAAAAGCAACCATGAAAAGTTTGATATACTATTCATTTAACAATGCTGTAAGTTTTTATTATGTAGGTACGGTAAATCATAAGTATATACCATTACTACCGTGTACTACATAATATAGGTACATATAGGTACCTACTGCAGTCGTAATATTGAATTAGTCCTCGTGCTCATAGGACTTGTCCGCAATTAAAAACAATTTTAAACGGTCGTTTCTGAAATGATTAATAGGTAATATTATTATTTTAGTACCTAAACCCCGTCGACATTGCTTTACCATTAGCTATAATATTACCTAGGTACATAAAGTATTTTATTGTTCTGTTTTTTTTTTAAATTCTGAGCGAAGCGATTAATCATTAATGTATTGATTTTCCAGTAATATGTGTGTATTTTTATTTTTATTTTTTGTGTCCTTCATCACCTTTCGGCATAGTAAAAATGCTTTGATCGTTCGATTTTCTACTTGAGCATGTTTTCTTGTAGAAAAGTAAGTCTAGTTGGTACTTTGGGGGGTAAAAAGTAAAAAATTCTTATTAGGTAGTTTTCAAGAACGCGTCATGGGTGAAAATAAATAAAGAACCATTTTAATGGATGTGTTAAATTTAAATCCAATGATATAAAACATTGTACACGAAAAACAATTTTGAGCGATGACTATCAGCCTGTAATATTTATTTTATGATATTTTATGATAATTGTGGTGAAAATAATTGGTTTACTAATAGGTACTATTAAGCACTAATACAGTTAGTTAAATTAATTTTTGCCGAAAAAATTGCATTTTAAAATTTTATTGTGTGTATAAAGTATAATAATAATACCTATATTTTAAATGATTGAAGTACCCACGAACAATATTTTTAAATTACAATAAAATAATTAACATCGTTATTTTTGGTTGTAATTTGTAAATTAATCCAAATTTTACCTTAAAATATCTGTAAAAAAAAAACTGTGTTCATATATTTTTTAGATTATTTGGTTACAGAATGAACTATTTATAAGAGTTCTTATTTTCAATGTCAATCTTTAGTTAAAAAAATTTAACATTTTTTAATTTTTTTAACAGCAAAATATTTTAAACATTTTTGAAATTTTGATAAAGTTTTTTAGAATTTTAATTTAATTATCTATAAAAAAAATCGAGCTTCTAAACCTTTAATTTTTCTTAGATGTTATTATAACTGCTTTTTAGGAACCTCGCATCACGTTTCAAGCCTTTCATATCGACAAAAAAAAATGTAATTGATAATTAGATTTAGAAAAAAAATTCAAATTTCAAATGTCTATAAAAACCTAACTTAAAACGAGTCAAAAGATTTTGAAAATATTATCATGTCCACTTGAAATCTACTTTATATTAGAGTGACTTTTCTATAATATTTTTTTAACTAACTAATTAATTTACCGTTTCTCGTTTGTAAAATCTCGAACCACGATAAATAATAATCATTTGTGGTTTGACTGAACTATTTCGTATATCCTATAGTTTACTAATATCAATTGACAAAAACCCGAAATAATTAAGTTATTTACCGGCAGTTATGTTTACGATTCAGTATTTACTGTAATATTATCAAGGCTGGGAATTTACGAGTTAAAAAGTTAAAGTTAAGTTAAAAAGTTAATTTTATTTTAACTTTTTAACTTAACTAGTTACTTTTGGGTTTTCGTTAATTTAACTGTTAACTTACTAAATTTCTTTCTTAATTAACGTAAAATTAACGAATTAATTTTTTCATTTTAAGAAGTAAGTTAAGTAAATTTATTTTGTTTTTAATTTTATAATATTTCGCTATTTCAGTCTATTTCGTTTTCAAGTCAAAAAATATGTATCGTAAATTGTTTAAAGTTAAAAATGTAAATCATTCGAATCAACTTATATGGAAATACTGTATGAAGTATTAACACTATATCCTATAATTTAGTTTTGGGTTGGAAAAAAATTAAGTACGCTAGCGTTGTATAAATAAATTAACCTTTTTTAGCTTAATAAAAAGTTAACAAAAAGTGTGTATTAACTTTTAACTTAACTGAGTTAACCTATAGTCAAATTAACTTTTAACTTTTTGTTATTGGTGCATATTAACTTAACTTAACTGAGTTAAAAAAAATCATTAACTTGCCCAGCCTTGAATATTATACCATAGTCCATAACATATTATACACAGTCATGCGTATATTAATAGAATATTCTATTCACTATTTCACTAGATAGGTTAGATACCTAACCTATCCTTTATTCTGTTTCCTTGAAATCTCCGTTTAATTACCCTTTTAACCCTTTTATACGACCATTTAACCCTTATTATGATTTCACTTTTATTATCCGTGATAAAATCAATATGGCTGTAATAGGATTATCACACGATTGGGCATAAAACACTTTTTTTACGACACGATTGAGCCAATTTGTCAGCGGATCGTGGGATATAATATAGAAATATAAAATAAATCCTTCTCGATGGAGCATAAAATAATTTATCAATTTTGCCATCTGCCATGTCAAACGATTCTGAAATGTATTATACAAAAAATATTGAATGAATAATAATTACAATAATACAAGACGTTTGGTATGAATTAAAAAAAAACCAATATTTTATTGTTGTAGTCACAATCGTGATATTATCGTTGATATTAATAATAATAAATAATCAGGCTAGATTACTGCATATTGTAATGTTTACGTCACTATAGGTGATCGAACACTCATTACCCTTAATCTGAATTACTTTTAGTTATTTACCTTGACAACTTTAAAACCCATATTGTGTATTTCAGACTAGAATGCCAAGTGTTTAAGTGGGTTTTTCGAGTTTATAACGATCATACTGACGGAGAAAACTTACATTGTAATTATTACAATGCAAGTATATTTGACATACCTAATTTATAAATAGATAAATATAAATTATAATAATAATTATGCGTTATAATATTTTCAATAAGTACGGGTTTATTATATTATGATACCTATCGTCGTTCAGGGGATCAAACGTCCTATGTGCATAATTTATGGGTTTGAGGTTTTGGTATCCCTGGATTCAGAAAAAAATTAGCTATTTATTTACAAAATTTCCTATGTGATATCTGCATCGTAAAATTAATGAAAAATAATAAATAAATTATCCTATGTAATATATAGAAAAATCCTACTATATGTTACCAACTATACCTAAATCATTTATGAAATAACTCCTAGGTGATTCCTTTATTTAAAACGTTTTTTTTTTGTGAAAAACTACACTTTTTTCACATAGGAGGTTTGTTCCCGTGAAGGCGTGAACGACAAAATGCTGTGTGTAATAATACCTTGTATATTATCATCGAAAATACGTGAAAATAATAATATTAGATGTTAATATTAGACAAAATGTCTGTTTAAATGAACATAGCAACATAATCGCTCAAAACATTCTATGCTCAATGATCGTGTTTCTAAAAAGGTAAATTCACAATTATTGCATAAGAGTAACAATTTTAATTATTTTGTTGTAATTTAAAAATATTATTTGCGGGTACTTGAAACTCTTATACAATATAATATTTTATACACACAATGACATTTTCAAATTCAATTTTCTTTGAAAAAACTAATCCAACCTACTATAATATTAGCCATAAATGTCCAATAGTAAAATAAATTGCAATAATATCATAAAATATACTTTGTAATACAGTCTGATAGACCATTTTCACTCAGAATTGTTTTTTATATACGATGATTTTATAAAATTGAACTCAAATTTAACACATCCATTACTGTTACCCCTCTAGACACCTATAACTGTTGGAGTTACAGCTTGTTGTAATTAAAAAACGAATTACAATAGATACTTGAAATGTACACCATATGTTTATTTTATAATTTTGTATTCTTGATAAGATTCTCAAAATATTTTTACCCGGTGCGAGTTGTTTACGGACATTTTCATTTTTTTTAGTTTTCTTTTTCTATAAATGTCAAAAAGATTGTATTATCTGGGTCAAAATATTTGACAATTTAATACAAGGCTCCTCACACATTGTCTCAATATCATAAATGTTAAAAATACATTGGCATACATTTTTTTTATAAGCATTTAAAGTTAGAATTTTGACTTTAATATTCGGTTTTTTTTATTGATCTGATTTTAGTATGTTTAGGTTAGGATTTTGTATTAATGGATTATATAAATCTACCATACGTAGAATATGGCAAACTTTGTATAACTTTTATACTTTAGAATTAAATCATACACTTACATGCAAACAGCATGGTGTCCGTGATCTACCGCAGGTAGATTGCTTACCTGATAATATACTGCTGCAAATCAGAATTTTTATTCTGAACAACGGAAAAGTTAAGATTAATTTTGAACACCATACACCGCATATTAGATAACGAATTGAGCAAAATTTGATCATATAGAGTTAGTACATTTAACGGGCTACGAAGTGCACGGGTTCAGCTACTAGCTAGTATATAGATAAAAATAAGTATAGACGTTGTTGTTATTTTTGGTCATGTCGCCAGGTGTGCACTTAAGAGGCCATAACTCTGGAACCACTTATCCCACAGCGTAAAAACTTTACAGAAACCATCTACATATCAATCTTAATATGTCCTCAAATTTTTATCGAAATCGGTTTGGTGGATCTTGAGTTATAAAATGTATTCAAAATGTACACTTATTTTTATATTATATAGGTTATAGGTTATAAAATATCCTAGGCTAACAAACCGCCTCCGCTTAGAATCATTTTTCGTATATGATTGAAAATGTAATAGGAGGTTCCTCATAAGTTATTGTAAGTGGAAATTAAAAAAAAAGTTGAGCGTAATTCTACAATTTTTTTATGGACGTCTGAAGTTAGAATTTTAATAATTTTTTGCCAAAATAATACATTAATAGCTAATTATTTTGGGTTAGAAACTTATAATACATTTTCTATTTATATCTAAGATTTGAAAATTTAATACAAGATTTCACGTACGTTTTCCAACCTAACACAAAAAATTACCGGAATATTAAATAATTTTGTATTGTTGTTTGAAGTTCAAATTTTTTCGACATTGGATATTCACATGATGCGAATGTGAATTCGTATGATTTCTTATGAAACGATTTTCTTATAATTTTGTTATTCAAAAATTAATGACTGTAGACACTAGACGCTGACTCTTTTTTGGCTATTTGTAGACATTTTCAATTTTTGTTTTGAATTTTGAATTTTATTGTTTTTATTCTAAAATTTCGTTAATTTTTTTTTTTTGCAAAAATTCAAAATGCTTGACAGTTTAATACAAGGTTTATTATACAATTACAATAGTAATTTAAAAAGATTAAAAATATATAGGCGCGATTTTTTTCGATAAGTATTTAAAGTTCTAATTTTCACAAATTTCAGCATAATTCAAATTGAACACATTCCTAATGTACAGCAAAGTCATAATATATGTATATATACTCCCTTTTAAATTTTATTTGCATCCACCATAGTTACGAGGTGGACTTGTTGACTTATCAGTTATCGCAATGAGCGTGATTGAGGGGTGGAAATCCAAATCGTACTATTGCAAAATACTGATTTTTCAGGAGAAGCGACTTTATGTATCTAAACATTTCCAATAAAAACAAACCATTTATAACCAGACAAATCATTTTGAAAAAAAGGTTTTTTTTTAAATTATTTAATAATATATTATTTATATTTAAAACGATTCAAATGTGTTAAATATTCTAGAGTTATTTGATTTTCAACTTAATTAAAATGTTTACAATTCATTTTTAGTACGTTTTCGAATAACACGGGTAATAATAGTACATTTTGGCATAACATAAAAAAAAGTACGTTTTGGAAATAGTTCGTTTTGATATAGTTAGGTAATGATTTGTTCCTATTCTTTTAACATGGGCAATAGTACGTAGTTTTTGAGTATAACTGGCAAAAGTACGTTTTGATTTTCTAAATATCACTTTTATGTATCTATGGAAAAGGTTCGTTCTGCATTAATCAGTCATTTTGAATCACAAATTTGACCAGGATATAGTACGTTTTGATCTATTCTGACGACGCCAATCGATATTTTTTCCATGAGAATCGACATGGTGCACCTACCGCGATTTTGTCAATTTTTGCAAAAGTACGTTTTGGATTTCCACCCCTCAATTTGGGTGATAGTAGTTTGCTGAAAACGACGCGGGGCGTATTGGTCTACTTTTTTACTCGGTTTTTCATATTTTGATGTTGTTGGAACGTTGCAGGGACGTTGTAGGGACGGTGCTGGGACTGTACAGAAACCGTGACGGAGGCCGATCAGAGCGCATGTAACAGGAGCGTATGCTGTATCGCGACGGCCGCCGAACGAGTGTCTACAACTACTGCCGCCGCCGTCACAATCACTGGCACCGAAATCGAAGAACAGTAGCGAGTAGTGCGTGCGACCCTGGTACACGGAGTCCGCAACGTATCCAAACGGACACACACTTTAAACAAGCAGTACCTCAAAAACAGTATTGCCAAAAATCGAAATGTCTGCAAAATTAGTCTTACGAATTCTTTGTTTTTGACATTGAAATCATTATTTTGACTGACTTTTTTTTGTATTTTAGCTTATTTATAGGCTCATTTGATTACTTTGAAAGTTTTTTTTTTTTTGCACTTGATCAATTATTTTCATTTTTTTCCGTTTTCAAACTGTATTTTTAGTGCAGAGCCAGTGCAATGGCGTATAAGAAGAAAAATGAACCTTAAAAAAATGGAGTAAGACGTGACATTGTGACAATAGTCAGTGAAGACAGCAACCTTACAGTCTGTTCTTATTGTCTCGCTTCAATTTATCACAAAATCGGTCGATTGTTTTTCTTGATAATATTATATAAACATAAACCCCAATAATTATACGGTTTGCCTCTAATATTTTTAACTGTCACCTATTTATTAATAAATTGTGTTTCTGTAAGTCTATACAGCTTAAGCATAAGTCTGGAAGAGCGTCATGCACTACTCATATAATATATTATTAATTATTATAAGTGATCGTGCTCACAATTGTTCATAGTGCCATCATTATTAAAGTGATTCGGCTTGACTTTCGTTATGACATAATATTTGCATGTACACCGCAAACAGTTAATATTAAACCAGCACAATGTTACTCGATGTCTTGTGAAATTTATGAAATATTTGCACTTTACTCGTATGAAACAATATGTACTTACTATGTACAGAATAAACACAAATTGTGTAAAGTAAACATTGGACTAAGTTAAAAAAAAGTACGTATACGTACACCTGGTATACCTTAGGTGTACCTGAAAAATAAAATTTAAGAAAGAAACATTAAAATTTTTATTTTCGTTTTAATACTATTTTTATTATTATTGATGTATACACGTATAGAAGTATAATGGTACAATATATCATAATTTATAATATGGTCGATATCATGTGACCATTGCACAGGAATTAGGTAATGGCCGCGGCTGTTCCTTCATTTAAAATAATTCTAATTCTAATTTTAGACACTGATGAACAAATATAAAAAATGTCAACAAAATGTGTTTGATTCCAATCATATAAGATAATATACGTAAAAATAGCAAACATTTTAGCATTACAATTCGAAATGACCTAAATAGAAACACTTAGACCACTTAGAACCGTAATAAGATTAGCAAAATAACATTTCGTATACGACATGACGGAAGTGTATAACAATTAATGCGAATCTTATTTTTGAATTTCTAAAAATTACCACAAAAATACATATTTTTGAACCCTGTCGGTAAGTGTTTTGAAAAAGCTCACGACACGACACACCTACTTAATCGTAGTAGGTAATTTGAACTCTGTAAATCGTAAATGATTATACTAACAGTTACATAAATACCAGGTATTTCATATTTTATAATATACTTAACGTTAAACAGCTTAAAACAAGTTTAAATTAATGTCAACAATTTTCCAGTTCAAAATAGAATTTAAAATAGAATTCCTTACATATAGAACGCATCATAATTAGTTTTTTCATGATTTTGAATATTTTATACTCGGAGTTGTTATACTTCAATTTTTGTACGTGATCACAGTGTACCAGAAAAATATACATATTTATATTTTTGTGGCAGGGGAAAGAGTGGTAACATAATTATTAACCTTCTATAGTTTTATTAAAAAAAAACATTAAAGTTAAAATAATTTTAATCGTTAATTGAACTTGAGATAGTTATTATAATATATTATGGTTTGTATGATAAAAAAGTAGATCAGCGCATTTCGGTGGTGGATGTTTGTCCATCGTCCATTCAGGCCTCGGACAGGATAGTGTAATTCTACTGTATTCGATTTGAATGCAATGATTGCATTCGATAAAAAACGATTCTGAGTGGACGAGGGAATCTTTTTATTTAATTTTATTCGTTTCTATGGTGATAAACAAAGCGTTTTAAGAACAGCTTAAGAACGATTTACATAAATAGGTAATATATATAATTATAATTATAATTTATAATAAGGAAATATCATAAAAATGAAAAAAAATATAAAAGAAAAGAAAAAGCTCATAAGTCGCTAAATTTTTTTGAAAATTTTACCATTTCTAGGTAAAGCTAATATAAGTAAACAACCCAAATTTCAAATTTTTACGAATGTTTTTAACCGAATTACAACAAAAAAACTCCCAAAATTAAAATATCTATAAATAGCTCAAAAATGGCTAAAATGTTCCAAACTTTAAACATAAGGAACAAAATCCAAAATACAACACAAAATATCTCTTGATATTTTTCATTTGAAGCAATATTTCTGGTAGAAAACGTCGTCCGTAATTATTTAATATTATAAAATCGTGAAATCGTACGTTTTTCCTCCTTTAACGGCTTTTATTTCGAGTAGCGTTTCGAAAATCGAAAAATGACCTCTCTAAAATACCAGCTCAAGAACATTACCTTTCAGAAAAGATGCTATACTTGATACTTTTGAGCAAGTTTAGAGGGAGAAAAAGTGTTAACAGAATAAAAAAGAAATAAACATCATTGTAAAACCATTACATTCTTCGCTCCGCTCAGAATCTAAAACATAATGTTTATTATCTCCGGCCACACACCATTTTTAAATCATAATATTATGTCACACATTCATTTTTATATATTATTATAGAAAATCTAAGTTCCTTTTTTTACATTATTAGCAAACATATAAATTACTTAAACCATTATATTATACTTCTGTGTTAAAAAATGCAAAACCAACCAAAAGTCCTCCACATGTACCGTAACCAGGTTTTTAGCCAAAAATCGTTTAGATTAAGAGTATTCAATATTCATATTATTTAATATTTGTTATTACATAATATTATAAACATATAATTAATGGTAATTAAATCTTTTTAAACTAACGTGTGAGAACAAGTGAATTAGTGTAACACAACAATCATTGATTTTGTTAATTTATATGATACGAGAACAAACCGAATAATTAGGTACTTGTGGAAGTAAGCGATGTGTCGTATAGCCGTCAAAACGTAGTCCTTTAGCAATAAAGTATGATACAAATTAGTATAAAAGCTACGCGCCCAAAGCATACATGATGATCTTAAAGCTGCAAATATTAATTTTCTCCTCGTTTGAGCTCAGATTAGGTAGCTGAGGTAACTTATAAAATATATACTTAAGTTACATTTTAATTTTATCATGCTAAGTCACGATACTTGGTAGGTAATAGGTACATAATAGGTACCTAAGTAGGTAAGTAGGTACTACTCTGGGTAAACTATTTTGGTTATAGGTATTTGGTTGTCATGTTTTACAAGTGGACTGTAGATTTTCTACATTATACTTATACTTTTCTAAAGTGGCATATAAGATTGTATTACCTAGATCAGCGATGACAAATTTTTCTATCATTATATTATTATACTCGACAAAAACTGTTGTTTACGTCATACAAACGTGCGACCTAGGAAATTTTCGTTCACTAGTTTCAATAGGGTGCTGTCAGTTTTGATATTACAATGAATTGACTTATTATAAAACTTTTAAGTAACAACATTACCTATGTTCTCTTGTTGGTTTAAGTGAGTTATGAGTATGTAAAACAATACTATTTTAAAATGCTTATAATTCACTTAAACGTTAAAATATCGTAAAAAACCAGAGAGAGAACAAAGATAATGTTGTTACGTAAAAGTTTAATAATAGGTAAGTCAATCCACTGCAAAATTTACTATGTTATCCGTCTATAAGATGGAGACTATACTTGCGTGTGCCGGTTGCGACTTCTTAAGATGCTCTCAAAATGTTTTCACGTGCTTTGCGTGATCTGCCATCCCTGTAAAAATCTATCACCACAAAGCCGGCATGTAAATACTGTGAATTACCTTAACACAATGATCATAGATTTTATCCTTTTATATGACATAGAAACAATACAAATTATTAGGTACTTATGGCAGTATACGACGTTTCGTATCGTCGTGGAAAAAGTAACCGATCGATCACTTAAGACGTTGTTTTTCTGTCAATATGAAGATATTGTAAATTTTTTTTTAAAACTATTAAATAGCATAATATACATTTTAGCTTATGTAAAGTACCTATGTAAAAACTGAATTTTTCTACGTCAATAGAGTATGAATTGTGGGCGTTATATATTTCATCAGTTCTGCAGACTGACGATGAAAGCCAAGCTCATAGTTTAATAGGATTTTTTTTAACGAGAACTCATTGCCAATTTTAAGCCATAACCTTGTTTACAGAAATTGTGCAAAAAAAAATATAAATCCGACAATATTAACCAAGTAATTCAGAAATGCTGAGTATTTATTTAATTTTTCAGACCACTCGATCCTCACTCGAGTGATCATTATTATTTGAACGTGCTCCTCTTCCTCTATGCATGCCTACTACTTGAACTTTATAGACGTATTTTTTGTTTTATTCATAAAACATTGAAATAATATAAAAACATAAAATAATGAAATGTACAAAAAAAAAGGTCCAAAAACCACTCGTTTATTAACTACTGATTATAATATATATTATTTATACTGAAGTGAGAATTATATTACAAGTAAAATATATATTTTATTATAATTTTTACTAGGTAGCTATAAATATATGTAGTGTATAATATATATAGATAGTAAAAACCATTTAAAACAGGGATGGAAAACTTTTTAATTTTTTCGCTTTTGTATTTGAGTATTACGTTTTTGATTAACGTTTTCATAAACGTTATTTTTCTATATTATTGTTTCCAAATAACGTTTTAAATAATTTTTTTAAAATTTTTTTTTTTGTACGTACATATCTTCTTTTAACTTATAATAGTAACGCGCAATACAGGAATACACTTAGAAGTTAAAATGTATTATTCTTAATATTTAAATTTTAAATCAAAATAATAATTTATAATATGAAAATTAGAAAATTTCAAATTAAAAGGTTTTTAAATTTTAAAAGTGCTTAGGTAAAGACTAAATATGTAAAGTGAAACACTATTTCAGATTTCTAGAGTAAATAACTAAATAATAAAAAATCTTGAACACATCTAAGAATCAAAATAAAAAATATTAAATAACATAATATTATTTATTTGAATTACTGCTATAATAGTTCAGACTTAAAGACGACGTGATTCACCTCACCTCTCTCAATTATATCCATATCAATAATTCCATTTAGTGCAATTATTTTTATTCAGTTGAGTACTTTTTAACACTGGCTGATTTGAACTAGAAATAGAATTCATATCATGAAACTATAGATAGCATCGCATTCATAGCATGACTTAGATTGTTAATTTCTTGTAAAGTACCTAGTTTTATTTTTTTTTTAATACTATAGTATGTACTATATTATACAGAAATAGGGGTCATTCTAAGTCCTCTTAAACACATCCTAAGGTATGTTAGATAATTTTAAAATTATACAAATTGTATTATAACTAAAACCGTATAAATAACCTTTATTATAATACATTATTTAATTTATGAGCTAAAAAATACGTTATAAACATACTCCCTGCAGGCTCAAGGAATATATTGGTATAATTCTATACGATATTTAACGCAAGTAGAGAGCCACCATAAAATGGTCTTTAAAAGTGGCGTTTTCTACTTTTAAAAGATGTTGTATAATATCCAGGTGAACAAAGTCAACTTTAAATTAATTTCAGATGCTTATCAGAAATGTTGATTAATTATAAAGCAAGATTGAAATAAATTTAAAAAGTTGTATTCCATACACGTCGATCGCTATTCCGACATTCAATAATCAACAGACACAATTAAAATAGAACACTTTGTTGCTTATTGTTCTACTAAAACCACATAAGGCGACCACTGCTAAAGAAATTGAAAGAACTAAGAAAATACAATTTAACCTAGTTTCTATTTTGCTACTTCTTATTTATATATACTACAGCTGAATGACTAAGACTTAATAACATAAATAATTTTAAGTGTATATAAGTTGTATAATACATTGCATAAATATTTTCTTAATCTATTTTATAGTTTAAATATTAATAATATTTATGTTTTTATATTTTATTATGCTTGACACAATAGTTTTAACTGTACCTATTACTTACCTAGGTACTAACAACTCGTAGAACTCGTGTATCCAGTAGAACGACCGTAAATATGTGTAACTTTTGAGATAAGCTAACTATTTTTAATATACTGGTATTTGGTGGATAACATTTTTTATTTTACTTATTGTATTAGGTTTAAAAATTAAAAATATTAATGTAAGGAATTTAAAATATGCGGATGGTTAATGCGATTAATGCAGATCATATATGTTAAATTATTAATTATATTTTTATAAACATATTTAAAATTTAAATAAAATATAAATCCATATTTTATAAACTAAATTAAAACAAGTATAGTTTTTAATAATATTTCACATAAAATAAAATAAAATAAAAGTGAAACCAATATTAATATACCTACAAAACTTAAAAATCATTAACTTTTGCAAATATAATATTGTATTCAGCATTTATACATTTTAAAACTGGAATTTCCATTGGATAAGAAATTAAATATGAAAAAAAAATTTAAATCAAAATTACATATAAACGAACTAGTCTACGATTTGTAATAAAAATATAAATAAAAATATAATACAAGATCGTATACAATTATTATTAGAGGGTTTATCTTTACATATTCAATGAAAAAAAATATTTTTAAAACATTCTATTGACTTTTTTAATTTTTAAAATTGTTTAATTTTAATGACAACATTCATTTTTTCTTGCTTATTTCAAATTCAGAATATTTTTTGTAGTAATTGGATTGTACGATAGTAAGTAAACATTTCTAGTTGGGTTGTCGTTCCAAATGTATTAATTATTTGATTAAGAATATTTCCACCAAAACGTTGACACTGTAGAACATATAGGAGTGCGGGATCTGAGCCTCTTTTCCAAAAATAAACTGATCAGAAACATGACAAAAATATTATATACTATAAAAATACATTTTTAGGATTTCAGCAAAACAACACCTATATAGTGTCTATAAACGTTGTGTGCTCCAAAGTCATTTTCGAAAACTTTTACCGCGTCGGACTTAGAACCAAATTCATACGGTCATATCACGACTCCAAAAAACACATGGCCACCATGGAGATGATGCCACGTAATGGCCTTGAAGCAACTAAAACACCTATATGGTGCGTAGCAGCAGCATGTACAGACATCTTTATTAAATGTAGGCACAGTGTATAAAATTGCGTCCACAATAATTTAAATTGTTTAATAATTTACACCACAAATATAAGTTGCAGCGCAAATAAACTATTGTCTAACGGATCGTGTGCATAGCCCCCTGACTAAAATTTATCCCCCCAAAATTAACCATTTTTAATTTAGATATAAGCCTTCTATGGGTTATTTTAAATAAATAGTTTTGTTAGCTCCCCCAGAATTTTTACCCTAGTTGCATTTATAATCGTGTGTTACAAACCACCCCCGAGTCACAGGCCTCGCCACGTCCCGGAGGAGTACCGTTGTCTGTGGCTCTGAGAAACACATTGTCTGTCTGGATGTCAGTAAGACACATATGATTTGAACATCTATGAAATCAATAACAGCATTAACCGAAAAAAACCTTTGGATTCTATATAAATGACAACCAGCATTTTTTCAAGCAGGGTGGGTCCCCGTATACTTGTGTAAAAGTGAGCCGCCCAGGGACGCCTGACAGCAGTGAAACATCGAAATTATTTTATATATAGAATATATGCAAATAAATTATAGGATAGTTTATTAAAGAAAATAAACATCACAGAATCAATAACAAAAAAGGTGGACAAGTGGGTACCACTCTGCTGTACAGTAGTTGTAATGGATGTGTTATATTTGAATACAATGATAAACCATTGTATACGAAAAACAATTCTGATTGGTTTAGCGTAGTCCTATAATATTATTATTTTTTATTCGTCGATATGGTGAAAACAAAGCGTTAGAAATTAAAATCCCATTTTTAGCAGTTTTTCGTAATTTGTCGGTAGTTTTTCTCGACGCTTTCTAAAACTATATGGAATTTTCAATTTTGAACTCCCAAAAGTATCAACTAGGTTCATTTTTCTATCAGAAAAGATGCTGATCTCAAAAATCGAACACACATCATTATAATATAACCAATACATTTTTTGCTCCGTTCAGAATCTAATATTTAGATTTTTTTAGGAAAAATTATTTTTTAATTTAAAGGTGCATTAGATAGAAATGGTATTTACGTATTAGTAATAACAATACGATCCAAGTGGGGAAATGCAGACCTAGGACCACCTCTTGGTTGCGCAACTGATAAGTTCGTATGCACAGCACACAAGGTTTCCTAAAATTAAATTGCACGCATTCTGATAAAATACAACGTTGTACTGAAACTTTTGCATTATTAAAACGAATACGTTAAAGATTTAAAAAAATTTGGACATAATAGTAAAACATCGTTAAATAAGTCAATATTAAACGAATCAGCGTTAAACGAGGACCTGAGACTAGACTAGACTAGTCTGTTACCTAAATTATCCGTTTTATGCATAATCGAAACGTGGGGATAACTATACACGATTTGGTATTTTTTTCGTTGTTGAAAATTTGGATGTTTATTTACGATTAAATAAGTGTGAACAATATACACGAGTCGGAAGGGTTGCGTTCTTCAAATTAGACAGAAGACGGACAGGATAGCCGAGCTCTATATATAGGCATCTCACTGAGTGGTATCAGCTGTGTCCGTTCCAGTGCTGTTCGACGTGGTGCACCTGTGGCCTGCTGTTCCACTCGACCCTGCCAGTCGTCGGATAGATCGAACTTGGGGGCCATCAATGCTTGCGACACGGCAGCAACCACTACTACTTCTCCTCCTCCTTCTTCTTCTCCTCTTCTTGCACCCCATCGACCGTCTTCTCGGACGTCTAGCCGCGCACTTACTCCTCCTCCTCCTCCTCCTCCTCCGGCGACGTCTGCTGCCGCAAGGATTTCCGCAGCTGTCGACTGTCGTCGTGAGACCTCTACCGTCTTCTGTGCTCTCTGAATCAGTGGCCTCTGTGTCATCACCATCGTCGCTGCCACTCGCCTGATATTGACGACGACGTCGCCGACCACTCCTCCGCCGCCTTCTCGACCTCCTGCGGGAAGACGCGTCCACCGTTGTCGAGTCATCATCGTCATCTTCTGTGTCTGAAGCCGTGTCGTAGTCGTCTTCTTCTTCGGTACCGCTGACGCTACGTCTTCTGCCCCGGCGGCGACTGGACCGTGACCGGCTCCTGCGTCTCTTCGACCTACGCCTCATAGATCGGCGACCACGCATAATTTCTACTTGACCGCTACCACCGGCGGCCAAATCGTCGGTAAGACGGCTCGATACGTCTTCGCGATTTCTCAAAGTCTCACGTTCTGCTAACTTTTTTGCCATCGAATGCTTTATAGTGCTCCGTCTGTCAGCCATAATAAACGATGTGGTCTGTTACCAGCATAAAGTGACAAATACAGACGACACTCGTACGATTTTCAACTAACTAATATTCTTCCGTACAATACTATCGGATAATAAATAATGTGTCGTTGCAAAGACGATGGTCGTATATTTATTTAGGGCCAGCAACAATAAAATATAAACTGAATCCGATCGTCACTAGTGTAACTATGTATTTTAATGTGATAATATATTATTTATTACACATATAGTTTGACAATTAATTATTACGGTGTGATACCTAGATATTCTTATAACAGCGTCGTTAAACGTCAGTCCTTTAACTATATTAAGTACGATATAAATTAATACAATAGCCAAACGCCCAGAGCTGGCATAATATGGTATCGCGCTTAAAAAAGTCCCATTATCATTTCGCCATGCTGTATCATGTCACAATACTTAGTACACATTATGTAATATTATAATATGTATTAGTCTAGTATAATTTGGTTATCACGTGTGTTAAAGTATGGCCTGGGAATTTTCTTCATTTGATTAACCTAAAAGTGGCATAAAATCGTATTATCTAGATCTATCAACACAATGTCAGTAGGTAAGCAATTATTGCAAATTAATTTTAAAAGGAAAGGAAGTAGAAAACCACTCTACAGTGCAGTAGACGACAACTTCATCATTAAGTAAATCACAGAAACGTGGAATGTGTTCAGTTTGAATTTAATGATAAATCATACAATAAGTTTGTGATTTTATCAAAATTTGAACTTATGTTAAAAAAAAACATGCATGATATTATATATCTTTGTTTATATGTTTAATTAGCTATAAAAACTTATTAGGAACCTTGAATTACATTTTTAATTTTTTGTCTAAGCAAATATTTTTGTAGACATTTCTTGAAAAAACTCGAAAATGTTCTATGTCTATAAACAGCTCAATAATATTTGATATAATTGTTTGTATGGATTGGGTGGAAGACGAACTTCCCACTATTTTTGTTCTTGAAACCTTTAGGGCTCAAGCCCCATACATTTGAGGAAGTAATTTACGTATATGACTATGGGTCTCATTATTTGTTTAATATTGTTGTAGAATATTGGTAGTGACATAAAAATTTAAAGATTTTATTTTCATAAAAAAATGTTGAAACAATATTTTAATTGTTTATTATAAACAAGGAAACAATGTAAGCGTGCTCATATTCGTGGCGGCCGTCCTGCATAATATTGCCATTGCAATAGATAAATAATATAGTGTCGTTTCCCTGTATGCAAAGTTATTTCGACAATTTATATTGAAATAAACATAGCAAATAATTTATGAATATACTGCTGTCATTGTTTCTTGCTGAAACTCGGATCTTATGACACTGCAGAAATGAGGAAATTCAATATTGTTTTATCTCAGCATCTGGCATAACATTAAATTAATTATTTGTTTGTTTAAGAGAACTTCACACCCATATGTTTGTCTCCGTCTTACAAAATGTACAACATATTATCTAGCAAATTTTCGTTCAGCTGAATTAATATTAATTGTGTTGTCTGCTTTAATATTAGAGTGAATAATATTGGGTACCTACTACCTATTATCATATTATTATCTTAAATATATTTAATTTATAAGTTTTGAATCACAATCAGTATTATAATTATTATCCTTTTCTGCCATACTTTCAACAACTTCTTATCGTGCCCGGTGCTGGGGCTATATGGTATTACATTAATAAATAAATACAAAAAGTTATCTAAAAACAAGTAGGTTAAAATATGAGTATAAAATATAAAATAAATGTTTAGATTTTTCGTTTTAGCCAGTGAGTGGCAATTGATATTGCTTTTCCGTTGGCTAAAGCCAATTAGTCGTCGGTCGTGTATCCTGGCGGGGCTAGTGTGCACTGTAATAAGTGGTCATCTGATTGGTCTTCGCCACATTCGCATAGTATGTCCAGTTCTTTCTGATATCCCCATTTCATCATGTTTTCTTTTGTTTTAGCTACTCCAGTTCTTAACCCATTTAATGTCTTTCATATTCAATATATTTTATTCAATATTATTGCTAACGAATTCATTGTTTGATTTGTATACCGTTATACCATCTATAGTGTAAAATCAATTATAATCTGGCCGAGTTACGCTTAAAACAGTCGTGTAAAATTTGTTCATCCGAGGTATTAACATTAACGTAAATTGTTCGTCAAAACGATCGTTAATTTCGTACAGAAGCCATCTAAATATAATAATAATATACGACGTAATGCAGCACAAGTCGAATAAATTGTATGGTGTTCGAATGTTGTCGATTCAAATAAAACGCATTTAGTTCGAAATTGATTTACCTATATAAATGTACTGAATACCTACCATTCATATCTCATAAAACTTTTAATTAAATTGTAAATTCGTTCAGCTATGTGATAGTATTTATAAGTTATTTATCGCAAAAAGGCAGTACGGTAGATCACACATTTAAACGTATACAGCTGTAGTGTTGAAATAAACGAAGTCGTATTAATTATAAGTCAAAACAATAACATACTATTATAGGTGCACATAAATGCATTTTTCGACTCGTCACATAACAGAAAAAAAATCATAGGACATATTTTATAAGTGTTGTGTTTAAAATATTTAAGTTTTTTACAAATAGGAATATTACTTATCTTATATCTTGCAATCGTATTTTGTTTACTTAGGTACTCCATTTCTGTCCTATAACACTTGTCACAAATATTATATATTATAATAAGAGTTCGGAGGAGTAGCAAGATTTCCCGGATCTCGTTTGACCCTCATCCCGGCTTTTTGAAATAACTTTTAGGCATAATATGATACATGACAATATTTTTCTTTTATTATAATGAATTAGGTATAGGCTTGCCCTCATCGAGAAATGTCTGCGGCACCTATGATATATTAACTTTTTATTTTACTCGCATATGTGGTGGTTACAATGAATGAAAAATACATTTCTCAAAATATTAAACAAAAATAACAATGTGTCTAGACATTTCTGTGTGTATCGACTTAGAAAAAGTGAATCAAAGTTAAAGAGATAATTGTTTAAAACTTTTTAACTTAAATATTTGATTAATTTTCCAATCAACTAAATTACTAAACTAGCTAAAATACCTATCCATTGTCATAACATAGTTCTTTCCAATTAATTGAAAAATAATACGTTAAGTTAGTGTTATGTTTATTTTTATGTAACTTAATATCTAAGCAATACCTACAAGGTTTTGCTAAAAATTAATTTAGTTTTTTTTTGTATTTCAAATATTTATTAGAGCTATTCTAGACATGATACAATTTTCAACATATTTTGGCTAGTTTTTTTTTTTTGTAAATAGGCAATGCAAAGTTTAAAATCACCCATTATACTATTATTACCATTAACACTATTATTATCAAAATAAGTTTTTTTTTTTTATTGGGCTTAAGGTTTCAACAACTGGGGTCATTAACCTTGGGTAGTGTGGGGGAGGGTACTGTATGTAGGTTTTTAACACGTGTGTGTATGTGTGGCCAGGATATGTCACTTAAAATCACGGGTGGTCACCCATCCGGAGTTAGTGACACCGTCCAGTGCGTACATTCAGAACAGGTTCGTAACTGAATGCACACACCGAACCACAATTAATTTGTTCGAAATGATTATTTCACGACAAATAAAATAAAAATGTTTATATTCATTTTTCTTGTTATAAAAAATTAAAATAAGATTATTGTATACAATTAATAATAATATTAAGAAAAATTAAACATTTTATAAATTGAAATGGCAAATAGCAACTATTTCGAAAAATGTATAGAAGCCAGGAAAATAAGCACCTGTGAGAGAGTGTATTTCTTCACTTGTGTTAATATTGTTTTACAATATAATATGTTTATATAATCTGTAGGTAAGTATAGTGGTAAAGTTATTACTGTATACTTACTATAATTGGTTTAAATCTTTTAAATTTAATACAGTAGAGAAAAGTTATACGAGACTTGTTTACATAATACGTAGTTCACATTAAAATTATTTACAACCAAGTTAATGAAGATAAAGCCTGTGTTTGTAGTTTATTCTGTTTAACTCGTACGAAGAACATTACACATTAAGTCATATTTTTCCGCGTATATTAAATTATCTCTGCTCCAAATAAGGGTTGAAAGTTCGCTTGAATTAATTAGCCGTTAAATTTTATTAATTTCCAGGATATTTGCACGTAATTAAGTTTAATATAATTTGGAATGGATTCATGTATAGCCACGGCTCATGTACAATATGTACATATTAGATTTTAAATACTAATTATACTAACTCATTTGAATGTACATTTATTTTATTAAAACCATTTCGAAATTAATATAAAGTGACGTGGTGCATCATTAATTTTCATATTAAAAATGTAAATCACGACATTACGTTATTATTTCATGGACATCAAAGGACGAGAGGAAACACAAACTCCTCGCACTATAACCGTGGCTTCTATATACCTACGTAAGTTCCGGTGACGGTTTCTCTAATGTAGTTAGGTCCCTAATTTATAAGAGTCCTTAACCCCAAGACGAGTTATTCATAACAATTAATCGTATGTTCGAATTGTTATTACTAATAAGCACAACTAGGTGAGAGGATGGGCTTAGCCATCCCAAGATAAATATTTAATATTAATCTTTGAACTCGTATAATGACAATTCAAAATTAATATATATTTTAGCATAATATTGGTCAGTAAAAAATGTTGACACGCACATATTCACTGCCAATGTCAACTATATTATCACCGCGCAATATAGGCATACATTAATAAGACGTTTTGTAATTTTTATTTGTTTAATAGTCTATAAAGTGTATTTATATTTTGTTGTCAAGTCAAATACTTGACAATCGCGGATAACTTAAATTACAGACCATAGTCACTAGTCAGTCAAAGTTAAAAGTATATTATGTAGGTACCTATTTTTATAAATATACCTTTTTAAAAATTTGGTAAATTATAATACATTTGACTTTAAATTTGTTAAGTAACACTTGAAACAAGTCGTGAACACTTTCATTAGGTAGTAATAATAAAATAAAAATGAAACTAGAGTAAAAATAACGATTTTGTTATTTATTATTTTTTGTTTAATATAAATGGACAATGAATAGGGGAAAGGGCAAAGCTTCATGTGGTTATTTTTTAGGAAAATGTATGAAAGGGCTCAAGCCACCTTGACAGTGTTGAGCCCAGATAACAAAAATAATATCTTAAAGATTTTTTTTAAATACACATAACAAATTATTTTAAAATAAATCAGCCGACAGTACAGTTTACACTTTACAGCTAATATACATAAATACGTTCAAGGTTGAAGGTTCAACGTTGAGCGACGACTGCGAGAACGTGAGCAATTGAATAAGAATATAATATTATTGTTTTCGAGATATACTAAATATTATTATGTTCTGAGCTATTTATGTTCGATTTACTCTCCGGACACCGTCTCATTATCCAAAAATCAAGGTAATATTATTATTTTAACGTGAAGTTGTGAACATCTAGCGGGACAGTGCCGAATTCCGAAGACTATACTATACTATAATTTATAATAATGTACTATAACTATATAGAGTACAGAATATTTCCATTACGAGTTCACGAAATAATGTGCGCTGCTGGACGAGGGTTTTACACTTTTACGTAATAACAATATTATTTAGCTTTAAATAAATAGACAAGAACGATATTATTTCATTGAAACCATTTCTATAAAACAGTAATCTACATTACACGAGAAACGTAATAATAAATAACAAAACACATTCGTATGAATAATATATTATTATAAATTATAATATTGTGATTTTATAGTATTAGATTGTTATTATCAATACAATTACTGCTATGAGAAAAATAAATATATTCACGTTTAATTCAGAAATAGTGTAATAATATTTTGTTTGATCAATGATAAGATAAAATTAAAAATTAAAAGTACCAACAAATCAATCGAAACTAAAAATTATTTATTTATCTAGATATATTTATCTAGATAGGTATACAGTTTATCTTAGATGACAATGAGATACCTAATATTTTATTTATCTAGATGAGATAAAGACTCTGTAGTTTTATCTAGATACATTTATCGAGATACTGCTCAACACTGCACCTTGACATTTTCTGTACTTCTAAACGGTGACCTACTTAATACTTTGAGCCCTTTTTACAATAATTACAAATTATTATACACTTTTTTGAGTAGTGCAGTGGCCGGGAGAAACTTTAATAAATTGAAATAATTATTAAAATAGTACTTTCGGTCAACAGAAATGTGATTGGATAAGATTCTCCAACTAAGCAATATTTTATACTAAGCAATGCGAGCATAGGAAAATGTACAGCTGAAAAAATTAATTTTTACAAAGTGATTCGTACTTTTGGCCACAAATTTAAAAGAGAAAAAAATAGTATAATTGCGTAACCTAGGTATTTAGATATTACAGTTTTGTACAAAAAATTTGAACAGTATAATAAAATCACAAACAATAGTTGAAAAATATATTATACCTATAATTATTGTAAGGAGTTAATTTTCGTTTCAAATTATTATTTTTTTTTCTTAAATTTTGGCCTTAAAAGGGACATCTTTAAATCGGTTATCCAACTGTTCCCATAATCCTTGATCCACCACTGGAAGATTAACATTAAAGAATACAATGCATAAACGAAAACAAATTTAACATACTTAACGGGGCAACGAGAAAAAAGTTAATATGTTTTACGGATAGTACTTTTTCTACCTTTAACCGTATTCGCATTGGGACGAAATTCATAATCTCAATTCCCAAAGGAATCAACTTTTTACATTATCAAAATATAATATATTTTATGAAAACGTACCATTTTACGATGGAAATATAATACATTTATAGATAACAATATACTTTTTGTTAATTACTTTTCTCAAAGTTAATCTCTTTTGGTTTTATATACAAATAATAAACATGTTATATATTTTGTATTAATATAATATTTTTATAAATATTTATTCAATATAAACTTTTTTTTTTAAGTTTTAATATTATAATTCTAAGCCTACGCAATTTAATAATATTATAAGTATATAGAACTTAATTCTGCTCACTTGTACGTAAATATTTTTTTGATAAGGTTGTATTGTGCCAATCATCAGAAAGGTTATTAAAAAAATATATATCAAAAAGCATACATTTTTGTAGATATAACTCGAAACTCTACTTTTACCGTTATTAACAAATCACAATTGAAAATAAAATAGAGTAACTTGGAAACATTTTTAAATTGCTTATGTCAGTGGTCCTCAAACTTATTTTATTCGTGGCACATTATTATTAGCTACTAAAAGTTGAGGCAGACGTTCGATAATCGATATAGACATTTTATACTTCTTAATAAAAAATACTTTTAGGTCCGGTCAAATCAAACGTCAAATACCAAACGAACATTAAGATATTCACAATACAATTTTGAAATACATTTATTATTTTTTTTAAAGTTATTATTAGTTCTATTTCTTAAAATGTTCTTTAACTTGTTTTATTGTTTTTAGTATTATCAAAATTTTCATATTTTCATATTTTCATTGCACATCATTGATATTGTCACCAGGCATAGATTCAGGGGTGGCTTAAAATTATTAGCCCCCTTCCCCTTTTGAAATATTATCTATTATGTATTTATTTATAAAAATAATAAAAAAATGTATTTATAAAATAAAAAAAATACCTTGTGTAGTACATATTATGTCTTAAGATTCATAAATTAAAAATATAAATAAAATTTGTTAATATTGTTATACATTTTTATCTATAATGTTATCTATAATCAATTATGTTTCTGTAGGTACTAACATTATAATTGTATTATTATTTCAAAAACGTTAATAATTAATTTTCCTGGGATCGTATTTACTGTAATACTAGTATTACATAGATTATATTATTTTTATTTATATTAAATGTTACACTTGATATAATATCATTAATATTATATTTCTGAATGAATTTTTATCGAATATGAAGCAATCATACCCTGAAATAATATAAGTACTTATCTAGAGTTACGCCAAAAACCAAAACCTATTTTGCGTAGAAATTCCCATTTGTTCTTAATTTTTTTTCAACTTCTGTCATAGATCTAGGTACATCAATAAGTAACTCTCAAAAATCTTCTTTAATATAATATGTCTGCGGAACTTCATCTAGGTAAATCATCGAATATATAACGATGTACCATCTAATAATAATTGTATCCTATCTGATACTATTTTTATTCCAGATAATCGTAAGATAGTTTGTTTATAATAATATGTAATATTGGACTTTAATTTGTTTTTCTTTTTTGATTTAATATCCAATGGAGACTCCAGTTTTAAATCGTATAAACGCTGAATTCAATTTAGTTTAGTTAAGTTTAATAATATATACTTTACCTATATACATATATATATTATATTATATTAATTTCACGTTTATTTTGTTTCATGTAAAATATCGTTAATAACTACCTACACTTTTAAAAACATTTTGCGGGTAACCTGAAACGGTAAAACGTCATATTTTTTTTATATTCATAACTTTACGCTTTGTTCTTCGATGATTTATATTTACTTGTAAATTGGTGTTGAACGTAATTTACAATCCTGAAGTAAAACAAAACATTACAATATTTTAACAAGTGTATCTAAATAGGTTGCTATGAACTCCACGTAGGTATGGAACAGAATAAAATACCAAAATTCGAGATACGTGTCGTATGCACACATGACGATGAACGTCCGTCGTCCATGTCAAGTGTACCCGAGTGCGATACGTATTCATTCGGAATTGAAAAGCTTTTCTTTCTACGATTTTAAATTGAAATCTATTTTTTTTTTTCATTATTATTTCCTGAAAAAAATATGCCCAAAACAACTCTGTTCGAATTAATGTCGAAACAACCTTTAGCACTGCCGCTAAAAAACGAACATTTTTTTACTGGTATAATAAATGACCTGTGTAAAACACCGTTTTCGTTTTCAATTTTCCTGCGCCCCATGAGATTTGGAACATCCGGCTCTCGTGTTTACGTGATCAAAATATTATATACAACATTCGAACGACGCGTATTATTCAATGTATATACCTATTAACACATACGTAATTTCACGGAAAGAAAATAAATAATTTGTAAGCAAAAATATATAATATGTTAACCAAATAACCGATTTTTTCTCTCAGATATTAACGAATTTCGGATAGTAATCTTGAAATGTGGTTAACTGGTATGTATATTATAATAATATTTATGAAGTCCAAAATTCAAAAAGTCCAAAACTCATTGAGATAACATTTTCTTAAAATATTTGTCAAACTGTCAGGTATACCGTTGTGGTAAACCAACAATACAGTTAGTATAGATTATTTGAATATATAACTGTCTTATTATATGATCGTCATTGTATTATGATGTACGTGCAAACTAGATATTTAATTATAATGATTAGCAGTACCAAAGGTTAAGACTTATTGTTTCCGCCAATGGGTGCATAATATTAATGATCTGTGGAACTGTGTTGTACATGAATACTAGAACAATAGGCAATTATTATTAAGCTGTTGCCTGTTATATACTTATATACCTACCTATAAGAAAAAATATCAACGGGAAACCCAAACAAAGTTGAATGGGTATTGATGCATTTTTAATGCTCCTAAACGTGATGTCAGACAGAACGTATTCCGAATTCATCACATTTATTATTGATTAATACATTAATACATGTTTATATCATAATCATTTTTATTATAAACTTTAAAGTCAATAACAACTCACTGTTGATCGATTTATATAGGTTCATGGTATAGTTAATATACTATTTAAAATAGGTAATAGCTATTTTTGAATTTCAAGAAAATCGATATTATTAGCTTAATATATTATATGTGAATTTGTCAAAATATAAATTACAAATGTTAGTGAAAATAAGTTGTTCACATATTTTTAAGAATTTAATGTTTCATTAAGAACTACCCACCTATTAACAGGGACTCTTATATCAAATCGTCAAGACTTATATTATTATAGTGGAACCTTAGAAATGTAAAATGTTTTATATTTTTAACTACTAAATAAAATGTTATTTCGTTGTTATGACGATTATTGTTAAAATTTTAACTTGAAGGTCGAACGCTTCGTGCAAACTTTATGTATTTTTAATATTTTCAAATTGCTATAAACTAAACTTACAAGTAATTTTTTTCTTTAATTTTCGTATTTATTGAATAATCAATCATTTTTTTATAGACACATCAAAAAATAAATAAATATTTTAATGTCAAAACACTTAAAAAAAACGCTTGCCAAGTCAAATATCGGCATGTAAACTTTCTTGATTTTTAATTTTTAGAAATTTATTAACTGATATCATACCCAAGTGGTATAAGAATTTGAATCCAGAAAAATGTATATGTGAATAGCCCAACAAAAAATCATTTACGTTTTCATCTAGTGAGATAGATCTCTGAAACCGGAGAGCAGATTGGGTGTTTTTTGATGTTTTTCAGCTTTACAGGTTTGTAGTGAATTAACGATTGAGTATTAAGTTCTGAACATTTTCACTGCACTTCTCCTAACCAATGTGAATCCAACAAGACCCCAAACAACAAAATCCGTTCTCTAGTTTTTGAAATTACTTCTCTAGATGAAAATCTAGCGAAAAATAACTTTTTTTTATCTGTAAAAAATTAAATAATTTTTTTTTTTAAAACTATAATTCCACATTTAGTATTCACTTGATAATCTTCTTTTAATGAGTTATCAACCAACTTTCTAGCTATCGTAGTTTAGGAAAAATGTTAAAAAATAGAAATTCTGGGTCTATTTACACCGTCGTTTTTATGGATTCAAGTGGTTATACTACTTGGGTGTGATATCAAATCCCTCTCATTTATATTTTATATTAAAGCTACCTAAATTACCCACCAACTCATCATTACTGAGTGTTCGATCCGTTTGATAACAGAATTGCCGCCGTCGGTGGTCACGCTCAGCCGACCGCCGCATCAACCATGTTCGTGTGCGCTGCGCGCCGGCAGCCGCAAGGTTGGCAATACTACCGGTGACCGGTACCGGTGCTCGGCGCAGGCGAGCTCGGTCGTCCGCGCCACACTCTCCGTCTTAACGGTTTTTCGACAGCTCGTCGATACGTTTGGTGCTCGGCTCGCTCGCCCGTCCGCCATCTTTTCCCGTTTGAAAGTGCGACGCAAAAAACGTGGTTTACCATCTAGAGGTTGTTCGGCCGATTAGCCGTTTTATTGTGTTTGATCTTTGTTAGTGTTTCGTTGTCGTTCAGTTCTGAACCGCGTACGTCGGTAGATACACCGCGTATCCGTGTACGCAGGCGAACACTCGTTGCTCCACCTCACGTCGGTGCACGCATTCGTACCGGTGTTTAAACCTCCCGAATAGCAGCTCCGCAATTCCAGTACAGCAGCTCCGCCATCGCCGTTCATCAGCTCAAGACATCTGCCAGGGAGGCAGCTCAGTCGGTGTTCCCCGTCCCCCCTGAATTTGTTGTTATATAATTGTTTGTACCCATTGCTCGTGTTGTACAATAATACATGCGCCTGATAGTAAAACCATTTGTTATTATTCGATGTTATATTAATTGCCCTACTCCACAACAACCCTGAGGACCTTGTACCAGGCGATATCCGATTTTAAGGATCGTCGGGTCAACATTTTGGTAGCAGAGCGTGGTTTATCGTAACGTTCGATCAACGCATCCCAAGCCAGAGTAAAAGACTCATTCGATATCGAAAATCCCTTTATGACTTCCTGCGGATCAGAATGTAAACATCCTACCAGATAATAGAACTTGGTAACATTTGGAATCTTATCGTTGTTGGCCACCATGTTGCCGAACATGTCCCTAAAGGCTGGCCAATTCTGACATTCACCATCAAAAGTCGGTAGAGGGATTTCAGGCAACCTCATAGGTGTCACAGCCATCGGTGTGTAGGGAGCTGAGCAGTCCTTAGATGACCCCTCAGCAGAAGAACTTGCTTGGTCAACTATACCCTCGTACGATACTTGTTGAACCGTACCGACGCTAAAGGCGGAAGTTGGTTGAGATGCCTTATACAAGGCCTTAGCTTCTACCACCAAAGCACGGGTCTCAATTTCTACATTCACAGAAAACTCCCCCAACAAATCCAATTCGGAAAGTATTTCTAGAAGGTTGTTATTCTCAACAATAAAGTTGGCCCACAAACTATCAATGTCAACAATAGCCACAGCTAATTGAGCTCGACTAGCTTCATCGGTGGCTGAGCTTGTAGCCAATACATGTATCTGACGAATCCGAGCGATGGCTTGGTCCCTACGTAGGGTTGCACGCTCCTTCGCACGAGCATCACGTTCCCCAGCCATTATATTACCTACACCAGTAATTTACAATGCAAGAGAATAACAATATTGAACTAGAACGAGAACAAATTGCTAATTGAAGTCAATGGCACTTGAAGGATATGATCAAAAGCCAACTAAAACCAAAAGATCACTAATACTGATACCACACAGTACAAAACGTTGATCAACGATGCCGAATAAAAAACCAAAAACAATTAAATGCTGACTTAAACGTCAAATGCTATAGTTTATAAAGGCAGTACCTATGTAGGTACACATCAGTCCACTCTGAATGAGTAAAATAAATGACTACCGGATGAGCAATATCAAAAGACTATAAGCGAGTCAATTAAAAAACAATATGAATAGGGGGTAGCGATGATGTAGACAATAACTAAGCAAACGACCAAAACAAACACTAACCAACAAACAGTATCATAACTATTAACAGTTAAAACAAGTCCAAACAACAGGAGAGCACCTAACTATTATAAACTTGAATAGAACTCAGGTGTACCCAGGTGACACAGTGCTAAATATAATATTTAATTAATTATACTAACTAAGAACAAGTTAAATAACCAATCATGTGCTATAAAACCCTCAATTGAGCAACCTAGATAATATAAAACAATCAAATAATAATATATTGAGTGGTAGTACAATACCTGATCCTTGGCACGACTCACGACGCACACCTAAAGCTTATACTATATAATGCAATTAAAGCTACTGCACTTAAGGTAATACTATCAAAACCCAGGTGTCAATATCATGACAACAAAATAATAATAATAAAAAACCCAAATCAATAGTATAACCAATGAAGTAGGTGCTAACTAGACCAGCAACTAGTGAAAAACCTATACTAGCAAATACCCTGTGTTATTACCCATAAATAATACAATTACTAAACAATAAATAAATTGACCCAGAGAGCACCGTATAATAACATAATTTAATTAATTGTAATAGGTAATTAAAGTATGTCTGATATGCCAGCTCGACAATTACCAGTTCAGGTACGAGCCAAATGCAGCCATCTGACATTGGCAGACCCAAGCTTCGATGAACCGGCTCCAGTCGAGATGCTTATTGGCGCCGATATATTTCCCCAAGTATGGAAGAACAAGTGCAGCTCGTTGGGTCCAGGTTTCCCTTCCGCTTACAGCTCGGTATTTGGTTGGGTGCTGATTGGTCCAGTTCAGGAGCATCCAGATATTGGTGCACAGGCCATGTTGGTATCGCTGGTATCGTCCATGGAATCCATCATGGAAAGGTTTTGGAAGGTAGAGGAACCTGAAGCTGCTCCGCCTCAGTTCACCGAAGACGGATTGTGTGAAGAATTGTTTAACTCGGAGATGCGCAGGGATGCTCGAGGTCGGTTCGCGGTACCTCTTCCCTTCCGCACAGGCCGTCCATTAAAAGATTTTCCTGGTTCACGGCAAGTGGCGTTAAACAGATTCCTGCAGCCGGAGAGAAAACTGTCATCCGATGAAGTCCTTTACAATACATACCGCAAATTCATGCTCGATTATGAGAGACTAGGTCATATGACTCTCGCAGAAGGTCCCGGTCAATATTTCATTCCCCATCATGCGATTCAGAAGTCCGAAGGGGACAGTGTCAAATTGAGAGTGGTGTTTGATGCGTCGGCAAAGTGCCATTCGGGTGTCTCTCTCAACCAATGTTTGTTGGTCGGGCCGAAACTGCAGCAAGATATCGTTGATGTTTTGATTGGATTCCGCGTACACAAAGTGGCCTTCACCACGGATATATGCAAGATGTATCGCCAGATTGAGGTGCTGCCTCAATACCGGGGTTACCAATACATCCTGTGGAGGGAATCGCCACAAGCTTCGCTAAAAGAGTATACACTTAATACAGTCACGTATGGAGTAAATAGTGCGCCCTATTTGGCGTTGCGAGTCCTCCGCTACATCGCCGACACGGAATGTGAAAGTTTTCCGGATGTGAAAGGAGCTCTGCGTCATCAGACTTATATGGATGATATATGTGTGGGTGCAGAGTCGTTGGAAGCTGCTAAAACGCTTCAGTTGAATCTAATCAACACTCTCGCCAGATCCGGTTTGGAGTTAAAGAAGTGGGCCAGCAATACGCCAGAATTGTTGGAACAACTACGTCCTGAAGATTGCTCCGGAGATCTGCTGGCATTTGAGCAAAATGATGCTACGCACGTCGTATTGGGAATGCGGTGGAATCACGATCAAGATTATTTCTCCTTCGGCATTAACAATTTCAAGATGATTCCTACCAAACGTGGAGTGTTGTCGATGATTGCCAGAATCTTTGATCCTTTAGGCCTGTTGGCGCCGGCAACGTTCTATGCCAAGTCGATCATGCAACGGGTGTGGGTCGCACAGATTAGTTGGGACGATCAACTGCCATCAGATATAGCTGAAGATTGGTGTGACTTCTATCATTCTTTAGGTTGGCTGGTCGGAATGAAGATTCCACGCTACATCGGTTGTTCCGCTGGATGTAGCTATGATTTGTGCGGTTTCTCTGACGCGTCCACGAAAGGGTATGCAGCGGTCGCTTACCTCCGTGTCACTGCAAAGTCAGGAAGTGTTGATGTCTATCTTCTAGGGTCCAAAACGAAGTTGGCTCCAATGAAAACCTCGACGATCCCACGGCTCGAACTGAGCGGAGCGGTGCTACTTGCTCTATGGCTGGGAAGAATCAAACGCGCTCTGGAGCCTCAACTAGAGATTTCGAATGTCTTCGCTTGGTCGGACTCGACCATTGTGCTCTCATGGTTGGGCAACACTCATACCTCGTTTAAGACTTTCGTATCCAACCGTATCTTCCAAATTCAAACCACGATTCCTGTTTGCCAGTGGTTACATGTTCGGTCGGAGAATAACCCTGCAGATTGTGCTTCTCGGGGACTTCGCCCGTCTGAACTCAAGGAGGCGACATTGTATTGGAAGGGACCTACCTTTCTGTTATCGAGTGCCGACAGTTGGTCAACGGGAGTTAGCAGAATATCTCTGGATCAGCTGCCGGAGGTGCAGCCTGCATGTGTAGTGGCGCAAAGCCACCCTCCAGAAGAATGGTATGCTCGGTTCTCTTCTTTCGACCATATGATCCGGGTAGTAGCTCGACTTCGCCGGTTCATATCGAGGTGCCGTAAGATGGATGTCGAAACCGGGTTCTTGAAGCAGTCCGAGCTCGACACTGCTCTAATCATGGTCGTGAAAAGCGCACAGAACTGCTTTTTCCGTGAAGTCATCAGCAATTTAACACGTGGCGAGGAAGTTCAGCGTAAGGGTATTGCTCGCCTTTCTCCGTTCTTGGACTCGCTCGGGGTAGTCCGTGTAGGAGGTCGCCTCCAAAACACGAGTTGGTCCGAACGTCGAAGGCACCCGATGCTGATACCGAAGGAAGCTCACTTGGCAGTGCTTGTGACTCGCCATTGGCATAGCTACGCATGCCATGCCGGTCCGCGGTTATTAACCGCACTTGTTCAGAGACGTTTTTGGGTAGTTGGCATTCGCCTTGTGGTCCATCGGGTGATTCGCAGATGCATAATTTGCGCTAGGACCAAGCCCGTAAATCCTCAACCAATGATGGCTGATCTGCCTAGGTTTCGTGTCCAGGAAGCTCATCCGTTTTCTGTAGTTGGGATAGACTATGCCGGTCCCTTGCAGATGAAGGAACTTAGCCTGCGAAAGGCACGTATCGTGAAGGTATACATTGCAGTATTTGTGTGTATGACCACCAAAGCGGTGCACTTAGAACCGGTATCGGCCCTTTCGACTGAGGCCTTTCGGTTAACGCTAGATAGATTCGTGGCTCGTCGTGGTCTACCGTTGTCGATCTACTCCGATTGTGGCACCAACTTTGTCGGTGCAGCGAGGCAGCTGCGACAATTAGTCAATCATCCGGATACTAGGGATCAGTTATCCGGGCATATTGCGTGCGAGTGGCATTTCAATCCCCCTGGTGCTCCCCACTTCGGAGGAATTTGGGAAGCCGCCGTGAAATCGGCCAAGTCGTTGCTTTTACGTGCCATGAATTCCCAAGTTTGGACGTTAGAGGAATTCACAACGGTGTTATGTCGGGTAGAGGCTGCTTTGAACTCGCGTCCTTTAGTACCAGCATCATCTGATCCAAATGACTTAGAGTGCTTAACACCCGGTCATTTTTTAGTTGGTCGTCCTCTGATGTCAATTCCGGAACCTGTGTTGGACAGTGCGCAAACGGGACTGCAGACTCGCTGGAAGCTCCTCCAGCAGTCTTTCCAGTACTTTTGGCGACGTTGGTCTCAAGAATATCTAAATACCCTCCAAGTTCGTGGAAAGTGGACTAAAGATAGCAACCACGTCGAAGTTGGTAATATGGTGGTAGTAAAAATTAGCGATACCCCCCCTCTTACTTGGCCTTTAGGTAGGATGATTGAGGTGTATCCGGGCACAGATAATATAGTGCGGGTGGCAAAGGTAAGGACCAACCAGGGAGTGTTCACTAGACCAGTTGTAAAGTTAGTACCGTTACCTACAGAATTGTAAAACACGATAGGTATTAATAGATGTATTTCCGTCCTCTAGCTCCCTTTGCACCCTTATACTCGTCTGCTACGACTGGGATCATTATGTGTTATAAATTGTGATTAATTGTTTTGACCAGCCATCACGCCTGCTCCGGATGATGGGTCGGTTGTTCCACCTCTGGATCCAGTGGGGTAAGGCAAATGTTTTTGTTTTTACATTTGCTTATTTTCAGTTATGTTGTTGTTATTAAATTGTTATTTCTTATTGATGATAAAAAGAAAATATTGTAACTAAAGACTGATGATTAATTTTGTATGTTTTGTTGTAAATATTGTTATTTTAGTTCAGCTAAGGCCGTAGCTCAGGGTAATGCTACCTAATGAAATTAATTTGTTATATTTTCAAAAAAAAATAATAATGTTAAAGATGTTGTCCCTTTGTAAAAAAACCGATCACCGTTCTGGGCTGCTCAACTGCTCCGTTCATCTGCTCAACTGCTCCGTCCAACTGCTCCGTTCATCTGCTCAACTGCTCCGTTCATCTGCTCAACTGCTCCGTCCAACTGCTCCGTTCATCTGCTCAACTGCTCCGTTCATCTGCTCAACTGCTCCGTCCAACTGCTCCGTTCATCTGCTCAACTGCTCCGTTCATCTGCTCAACTGCTCCGTCCAACTGCTCTGTTCATCTGCTCAACTGCTCCGTTCATCTGCTCAACTGCTCCGTACATTGCTCCCAGCTCCAACATCATCTAGCACAGATCGAACTTCTTATTCCAAGTTAGCTGGAACTTGCAAGGGGGAGTATGTTCGATCCGTTTGATAACAGAATTGCCGCCGTCGGTGGTCACGCTCAGCCGACCGCCGCATCAACCATGTTCGTGTGCGCTGCGCGCCGGCAGCCGCAAGGTTGGCAATACTACCGGTGACCGGTACCGGTGCTCGGCGCAGGCGAGCTCGGTCGTCCGCGCCACACTCTCCGTCTTAACGGTTTTTCGACAGCTCGTCGATACGTTTGGTGCTCGGCTCGCTCGCCCGTCCGCCATCTTTTCCCGTTTGAAAGTGCGACGCAAAAAACGTGGTTTACCATCTAGAGGTTGTTCGGCCGATTAGCCGTTTTATTGTGTTTGATCTTTGTTAGTGTTTCGTTGTCGTTCAGTTCTGAACCGCGTACGTCGGTAGATACACCGCGTATCCGTGTACGCAGGCGAACACTCGTTGCTCCACCTCACGTCGGTGCACGCATTCGTACCGGTGTTTAAACCTCCCGAATAGCAGCTCCGCAATTCCAGTACAGCAGCTCCGCCATCGCCGTTCATCAGCTCAAGACATCTGCCAGGGAGGCAGCTCAGTCGGTGTTCCCGTCCCCCCTGAATTTGTTGTTATATAATTGTTTGTACCCATTGCTCGTGTTGTACAATAATACATGCGCCTGATAGTAAAACCATTTGTTATTATTCGATGTTATATTAATTGCCCTACTCCACAACAACCCTGAGGACCTTGTACCAGGCGATATCCGATTTTAAGGATCGTCGGGTCAACACTGAGTTACATTTTTCTTATTTTCCTATGTAACACAAATTCTTAAAGTTTTCAAAATTCAGACTTTTTTCATTTCAATAACCATACTTGATTAAAAATCAAGAAAGTAAAATTTAAATTAATATACATAATATGTATACATTTGTATAAATATTATTTTAAAAATTTCACTGTGCATAAAAAATTATAATTTAAATGCCAGTGAACAGTTTAAACTCTTACGATAAATGCATTTTTAGAATAATTACAAAATAAAATCGTTACTAAAAAATTCAAAATTGAATTGTTCATAAATAATGTATGTGCCTTTACTCTATTTTTTTTTATTTATCCAGTAAAAACTTATGAGAAATTGTTATTACATTATTAATTCTCGTGTGTTAAAATTGTAAGTGTTATGAACTTCTGATAACCAAATAAATAGGAAGATTTCAAAATCTTGATGAATTTATTACACATTTGAACTTTAAATGCTCATAAAATGAATTGTGACAATGTATTTTGATATTTTTAATTTGAGGTTTTGAAAACGTATGAGGAACTTTCTTTTACAATTTCAACATTGTTTTAAAAAAAAAAACCGAATAATAGTAAAACATAATATTACATTATTATGATATATCAAATATTTTCGACACAATTTTATCACACAAAAAGTGCAAACATATCAACATATTTTTAAATTACATAATGATGTCTAGAAAATTATAATATAAGTGTTTGGTTAAAATTTCACATCTCTACAATTATACAATTTTGAATTTAAAAAAAATATATATACTTTCTGTGGAAAACAGGTTTTACTCATTTTTTTTTTGTTTTTCTCGGTTATCATGCTAAGTCCATTGTCCATGAATATTTTACTTTTAAATTGAAACATTTTAACTTTCTTGCGTATTTTAAAATATGGAACAGTATATTTTGATGATGTTAACCGGCCTATAATATCAATTAGGTATAAAGAAGATTTAAATAAAATTGATTAAATTATATTATTAAACATCCACATTAAAATGAAAATTTTAGTCGAACATGCAAATGATACGGAAAACCAAAAAAAAACTCACACCATATATTACCTCTGGGATATAATGCATAATTATGTTAAAAGATTTTTTTTTAAATATATAGATACTCAATTCAAACTGTGACAACAGCTTCAATTGAAAGGCACTTTTCTAGTCTGAAGCGTTTCAAATCCTATCTAAGAAAATCTGGGAAAATCTGGGAAAATTTGAAAAACGATTAATTAGTTTGACCCTGCTTGATAATATTTATAGTTGTATTGAAATGAATATTAAAAAAATTAACTGTTCGTTTGCTTTTTGCAAAGTATTGAGAGCAAAAGTAATGAGATTTCATAATTTGGTTTTTTTTAAATATATTTATCAGCAAATATTTTAATAATAACAGAATAATTGATTTACATACATTAATATTTAAATATTATTCCACAGTATTTACATGCAAACAAACAGTTTCACGCATTTAAACTATTTATACTTATATTAATGAAATCACGAATTATATTATGTGGAAGATTAATGTCTTGTCAAAAAAATTCGAAGAAATATAATTGCATAGCCAATTATTATTATTTAATTTTATCTAAATATTTATAAACTAATGGCTCCTCATTATCATAATAGGAGCCTAAAATGTAAAAAGAGATCGTAAATAATATATATAAAAAAAAAAAATACAATTGTATTTTTTGAAACTTAATAATTGTTATTTGTTTAAATGTGAATAATTACGCATAACAGGAATAAGACGGGGGGAAAGTAATGACTAACTTAATATTTTTTTTATATCCTCCATCATAAAAATATATTATGCCACAAAAAGTTGTACTTGTTCTCATTTTTCCTTTTTTCAGAACTTTTGTTTGATGTACGGTCTTACGATGGAAATAGGTACTTATTTTGTTACATGCATCATTTACGTGAAAATGCAGGGTTGTTATGTTTTAAACACAATAATTGAAACAATTTGTTTAAAACCTTTGTTCTAAACGTTTTATAAATTGTTTAAAATGATTAAAATACCTATATGTTTAAAACTGTATTTAGATACAGCTAGGTGTATATTATTACTTTAAAACGCTTTTTTCGGTTTACTCATTGAATAATATAATCATATTAAAGATCAGAAGCTAAGATTTGTAATTTGTGATAATATTCGTAATTGATGATTTTTTTTTATCGTGAATCATCAATTATTTACAAAGTTTTTGATTTTAGTAACAGTTAATTTAAAATCATATTAACGATAAATGTATTCTAAAAATGATCCGAGGTACTCACATTGTACGTATAGTCACACTTTACAGTGCTTAGTTTGTAACATATATGATTAATAATGTACATGATATCAAATAGTTTTAAAAAGAGGACTGACAACGTATTGTCATCATCTTACAAATCTATATACCATACAGTTCAGCAGTGCCACCTTTGTATTTTTAGATTCAATATTATGAATTTATTTATTTTAATAAGTTAATTTACTTATTATTAAATTTAAAAGAACATTATCTCTGTATTTACAATTTTTAAGCTAATTATGATGAGCATTTTTTATTTCATTTTTTTATCTCATAACTCAATTAAAAATTAAAATATCGTCAAAAAACCCACGGATAACTTTCTGACATTAAAATTTTAAATGTTTATCACATATAATATTATGTTATATCTACATTTGTAAGACAGAGGCAACTGCGCAATGCGCATTGAATTGAGCGCTGCAGTGTTAGACACGACACAAGTTTGACATAAATATACAAACAAGTGTTTGAGAAGATAGTTTATAAAAAAACAAACACTTGTTATTTTTATTTAAAACGCAAAAACACTTTTATTGGACGTAGTGAAGCATAGGTCTTCTGCCTCCAGTTAGATTTAATTTGTTATTGCTATCATCACCTGCAAAACTACAACTGGACAAATGTTTATGAAACTTGAAATCTATATTCATTAATATCTGAAGGGTTTAGATTTTAAGTTTAGCGTTTCTAGATCATGTCATTGAGTAATTATGATTAATTACACTCATCCACACAATAAAAGTAAGATGTCCTGACTGACTATCAAATTTACTATACACCCAGAACTATATGATGATCAGAGACTTAACATTTCTATTGGTATCTTTGTACCATAATTTACACTAGGTAATAAATATATTTTTAAAAATCACGTTTTAAAGTAAATTGTTGTGCACATATACACAGGGATTTCGTTTTGGCAAACGAAAGTTTAATATATTTTTTTTGTATATTTATTTGGTTGTCATGCAAAAAATATAACTAATTAGTGATTGACCAGCAATTTACCAAGTTTACAATCTTCATATAGATATTATGTTATAATTTGTATTTATAATATTATAATAGTATTATAATACCGAAGAAGAGGCTATAAGAGGTCGTAAAATATATCGCCAAATACCTATGGCGGCTAAAGTATAACTAAAAACGATACCGTTAACAAGAACGTGATGGCCAGTTGTATAAGACACTAAATATTTAATTAATGACAAAAAAAAACAAATAACAATTTAATTAACTTGTTACTTAGCGCTCCTACACACTCTAAAACATGGACAATTCTAGTTAATATAATGCAATTCAACATTTAATAATGTTATAAATTATAATGATTATTTTCTATAAGGTCCACCACCATCTATGACATTGTAACCACGTGGGGAATGATGCAACTCAGTCGACAACGGGTTGATAGCCAGTCATTGACTTACTGCGTCGTCCATCTTACTTATATCATGAATTACGAAGTTTGGTACGGTGGTGAGGTCACGAGCACTTTTTTATTATAGACCTATTTTATTCTTATATTTGAATTTTGTCAACATTTAATTTTATGCACCCATCGGCGGATGTGTTTTGACCTTTGTACTGCTTAATATTGTAATAAATTACTACTCTATACCCAATAACGATATTATAACTATATTTTGGTTTGCTTCAGAATATGGGTGATACGTCTTCTTAAACTTATTCAATGTATAAAACTAAAATGTTACGGACAGTAAAATATTATATAAGGGCACAAAATATGTTCTTGCATATTGATTTTTTCTAAAATATGATACTTAAAAATATTAATATTAGTTTTAAAATTATTGATTTTTGTTTATAGTTCTTTGTTTTTGTCGTAATAATACAAAATATAATAAATATCAGTAATATTATTTTATTTTCAATTTCCTCAAATGGTAAAAAAATCTCTTACCAAAAATAAATATTGTTTGAAACTGTTTAAACGATTTAGATCTCGAACAGTTTATTTTGTAAAA
Source organism: Metopolophium dirhodum (assembly GCF_019925205.1). NCBI lineage: Eukaryota > Metazoa > Arthropoda > Insecta > Hemiptera > Aphididae > Metopolophium > Metopolophium dirhodum. The sequence continues at coordinate 126,624,924 of NC_083560.1, forward strand.
AACAATTTTTATTGAAAATGAAAATAATATAACAACACTGCGTTTAATATGTACACACTATACAGGCACACGTTTTGTAATTCAACAATATTGTTGTTTGTATTATATTGTATATTGAAAAAAAAATTCGTTGAATCATCGACTTCACGTTAAATTTATTTAATATTAGACGGAAAAATTGTATTGACATAAATGGTAAATAATTGTGTTTAAAATATGGTACTAAACGAGACTCTGAAATTTGACCTGTTAATGCGCTCGATCTTATTTTAAAATACTGCAAAATTGTGAAATGATTGTTGTTTTAAAGTACCATGCGACATTTTATTATATTCAGAGTCGCGTTATTGAATGACATTATTTTGTAGAGTATTTTAAAAACCAGTAAAGTAGTAACATTTAATTGTTTAACTATAAAAACTTCACTCTGAATATAAAAGTAATTAAATTTTATTATTCTAAAGATTTGAGAGTGTTAGGACATTGAACCCGTTGGTTACAATTTTCTAAATAATTTATGTATAGAACATCATCATATCAACAACATATTATTACTGTCGATAATATATTATTTAATTACCTTTATAAAAACCCAGTATACCTATAATGTATTTAAGCAGAATAAATAAAATACTATTACATTATTTTTTTTCTGTAACAAAAATCTCCACTCTTAATATAGCTAGTAACCAGTATTTTTACTCACCAATAAACCACCTCATCATAATATTCATGTTTATTTCAATGGTGAATTGATGTGTTTATTATAGGTGATGATTAGGTCTCAGATTTAAATAAAAGTATCAAACAATTCTCTAAAAATTAATAATACCCTAAAAAATGACTTTTTAACGCAATAATACCCTTGAAAAATTACGAAAATTATTCTACTGGCATGAAAATATGTAACTATGGTACCGATTACAAAATGATGGTCTAACTTTTGATGTTTTTAACACGAATAAACTATGCAAATTTTGTTGGTTTAGTAAGTTAAATTTTGACTTAATACATATCAAAATGTATTTTGAAGAATAATCAACTTATTTATCCACAATTATATTTCTAGACATTATTCTAAAATAAATAAATGTTTTACCGTAATTCGATACATTTTCCATTCAATTAATTTTCTTTCACATATCTCATAGCAGTTATAAGCACCCAAATAAATGTCATCAAACATCCCTAAACACCCAAAATCCAAATAAACTATCAAAGTAGTCCCCGGGTGTTACAATGAAGTGAGGTATGATTTGTAACTGTGGTGTGTTTGTGACCACTTCACGTGTAATGAAAAATTACAATTTATTGTTGTATGATAAAATAAACTGCTCAACTTGATTCCGTAAATATTATTGGCAGCAAAAGTAATCTAAGAAAAAAAAAAAAAACGACCTTAAGAAAAATTAACTACTATAAATTTTAAGTTATTATAATGATATTATTATTACTCAGGTGTCCGTCCAATTATTATATAAAATTATATTATGAAAGAAAATTCGAAAAATGTAAATATCTTTTAAAAATTATGCGCATTCAATAAATAAAAAGTTAAGAGCTGCAGGATTAGTATTGGGGACAAATTGCACGTGCGCCATCTAAACTTTCGTTAATTTATAGGTAGGTACATATATTTACAAGCAACGGCGAAACTCTAAAGCTGAATTTATTAAATGCGAAAACCTACCGACATATTAATATATTATTTTATTGATTATGTGATACACGATAATGGAGAAAAGCACAACTCCTCTATACGAAACTAAAACAAAATGTTAATGATTTGTTTTCAAAATACATAACACCCCACCTTTTAAAAGTCAGATAAACTATAAACTTTTTCCAAAATTTAAATTTAATATAATGGACCGAGTATTTGTGAATTATTTATAATACGTCCGACTAATTTAAAACCGTATAACTTATAATAATCATGTCCCGTAATAGTTTTTGGCCATAACAAAGTTTAGGATTTTTTTTATGGTAATTGCTTGCTTTTTATCCACCCTAATATTATAGCAGTACGGCTCTAGTCCAGGATGGCGGTGAAGGTAATTTAGATGGTTATGTTGGCAGCACGATAGGGGGTAGAGGTGGAGTTGAGCGGTAGAATATTGTGTTAAGATTCGCAGGTGGTCGGTAGTGTTCGTCCACTTATATACGCATAATATAAATTATATATACATATATAAGTAGATAAGAATGACGGTCATTGCTTAACTGCCGAGACGATAAGCTGTATTTCGTTTGCAAGCTTTAACACGTAAAACGATCATCGATAAAAGTAACACGAAATATTTAGAAAAGGGTTAGAAAAATTGCAATCATTCAAAGTGTAATAATATTTAGCAAAAAACCCGAATCAAATGCAAGTGCATACGTTTCAAATATATAGTTTTAATTTATCGCTTAATTGTTATATTTATACCTTATACACAGAATTTAATAGAAATAACTGACAAATATTATAAACTACCTAACTGATATTATTTAGGTATCTATACCTATGTAATAATTTTTTTTAATCAATATTTCTAACTGAAATTGAAATTTCTTATTAGCATAATTTGTATAATTATAAATTATTACATAATGTTCTATGTATTTCAAACAATAAAAAAATAAATTTAAAAATATTGTTTAGACTTAAGAGCAAAAGTTATAAGTCATCACTTATTACATATAAGTTAGTTTGCTACATTTATCATTTTACTTCTGTTAAACCCTATCCGCAGCTGTCAAGAGATGAGTTGTTACTTATCACTTCAAGTGCGGGTTGCGCTTTTTAAAAATAAAAGCTCGCGTTTATACGTGTTAATTTTTTTAACGTGACGCGCTTTTTTGTTGTGAATTTTTATGTTTTATTTAATTTAATTTTAATATAAAATATGGTTTAAACACGCTTCTATATGGTCTGATAAATCTTATTTGAACGTCAAATGCTTTCGAGTTATAAATAATAGATTGTAAGTAAAAGTCAGTGGGTACTTTAATAGCAAATAATAAATAATAACTGTTAAAAAGAATTTAAGAAATCGACTCATAAAGTATTATAATATCGCAGATAATAACTGCAGATATAAGGGGAGAAGTCCACTTTTTATCATTTTTTAAGAGAGACAAAACACATGTAATCCATATCCCGGTTCTATTGTAAACTGTTATTAAACCATGTTAAATTCATCGTTTATTGTAGAACAGAGAAAAATTCGACGTTCTTAACATTGGAAAATAGCGTTTGGAAGTAACAGTTTACAATAGAACAGGGATATTATGAATACAATAATGTTCTGTGTCCCTTCAAAAAATGATAAAAATAGACTTATCGCCTTTTTGCAGTTAACGATGCCTTGCGTGCAGTTAAAAACTCTATTCTGAAGACATACACAATAATGTTATTACTATGACTTGAAAGTTTACTTAAAAACCTTTAAAACATTAAAAACGTCCTAAAAACATCGTCTTAAAAGTATCAAAAAAAAAAAAAAATGCTTCAACTTCCGAGCCCAAGCATCCAAAATCTATAATTATCTATATATTCTAATGTTATACACTGTAACGGGATAAAACGGAGTGCTCATTTAGGTGGCGCACTCTCGTGGCCCGTTACCACACCGTCACCTGTAAAGACTACCGCGCGCTCTTGCGATTGTAGAACCGGCGAAACACCGGCGAACGCCCAAACCCAACCGCACCACACAGCCACAGATAGCGCCCGTGCAGTACCCGATTTCCGGACGCCTGCCGCCCTCCGGGAAATCACTGATTAAATAAAAACCCCTCAACTTAAAACCAAAGTTGAAAGTAATCCAGAATCCAGACCAGTAGAGCTATCTCCCAGGATATTTTAAGTGGTTTTAGGTACGACCGGACCACCCAAAGAGACCAAAACCGCTACCATAACACCACCCCTATCGCTACGGCCAGACTTAACATAAGTATGGGCCAACGAGCACAGCAACAGCACCCTTCGTCCCCTTCGCTGAGTGCGGCGAGCTAGTAAACCGGCCGGTACTTTGTGACCGGTAGACACGGGAACTTCCGCCAAACAATAGAACAGCGCCTTGCCTCCAGTCTGCAGAAGCCGGCCGGTATTTAATGACCGGCAGATACGGTGATGCCACAGACTGTTCCCACCAACTAGTGACGTTCATCCGTCCAGTTGGCTACCCTGTCCGCTATCGTTGTTGAGAACGCCGAGCCATCGCCGCCGCCGTCCAACCCGTTACGCCCGTTTATCCGAGAACGCCGAGCCGTTGCCGCCGCCGTCCGGACCCAGTTGTACCGCTACCGTTATTGAGGACGTCGAGCCATCGCCGCCGCCGTCTGATCCAGTTGTGCCGCTAAGTTTATCCGAGAACGCCGAGCCGTTGCCGCCGCCGTCCGGACCCAGTTGTACCGCTACCGTTATTGAGGACGTCGAGCCATCGCCGCCGCCGTCTGATCCAGTTGTGCCGCTAAGTTCATCCGAGAACGCCGAGCCGTTGCCGCCGCCGTCCGGACCCAGTTGTGCCGATACCGTCATTGAGAACGTCGAGCCATCGCCGCCGTCGTCCAACCCGTTACGTAAGCCTATCCGAGAACGCCGAGCCGTTGCCGCCGTCGTCCAACCCGTTACGTAAGTTTATCCGAGAACGCCGAGCCGTTGCCGCCGCCGTCCGGACCCAGTTGTACCGCTACCGTTATTGAGGACGTCGAGCCATCGCCGCCGCCGTCTGATCCAGTTGTGCCGCTAAGTTCATCCGAGAACGCCGAGCCGTTGCCGCCGCCGTCCGGACCCAGTTGTGCCGATACCGTCATTGAGAACGTCGAGCCATCGCCGCCGTCGTCCAACCCGTTACGTAAGCCTATCCGAGAACGCCGAGCCGTTGCCGCCGTCGTCCAACCCGTTACGTAAGTCTATCCGAGAACGCCGAGCCGTTGCCGCCGCCGTCCGGACCCAGTTGTGCCGCTACCATTATTGAGAACGTCGAGCCATCGACGCCGTCGTCCAACCCGTTACGTAGGTCTATCCGAGAACGCCGAGCCGTCGCCGCCGCCGTCACCCGACTGTACCCCGTTGTACCATCACGACCGGAGCAGTACGACATCCACGAGGCTGCCCCACAGACATATACCTCATACCAATCCACAGACCCACATCGTGAGTTCAATGTATGATTCCCACCACTAAATGTATTCCCAGATAAATCATTTGTATTTTTGTAAACTCTTTTAATATTGATCAGTAAAAGAAAATATTGTAAAAATTGGATCAAAAATATTGTTAAAATATTAGTTGATGAAAATAAACGAATTATTCAAGTATAACCTAAAAGACAACCGTCTGTTTTCATTACATTGGCGCCCAACTGCAGTGCTCGATTAGGAAGAAATTCCACTTCGACCTACGAGAAGAAAACTACATCGTTTTTAGAAGAAAAACTACTTCGTGTCAATTAAGAAGAAAACTACATCTCTAACAATGGCACCGAAGAAAAACATATCCGAAGAGGCTTTCAACGCGTTCAGAGCGGAAGTGGAGAGAAACGGTCAATATTTAGCTGACCAGCTGTTGCAGAAAATTTACAAGTTAGAAGAAAAGTGCAACAACCTGGAAGACGAGAGTAACCGGAAAATCGGAGAAGTTGCGGAAAACTACGAAAGGAAAATCGATTTGATTGAAGCTCAACTCCATGATATAAAACTGAAATATGAGAATAGCAGTAGACAACCAGTACATAATGAATGTAACAATAAAAAGGAACAAATACACAACACTGAGATATCGCGTCCGATATTCTATGGAAACAACCGCGATGGACACCCAATAGATTTTCTGTACCGACTGGAAGAATATTTTGCAGTAAAACAATCATACGTCGGTGAGAAAATAATTATTGTGGGTGATTGTTTAAAAGGAACCGCATCAAATTGGTTTTCTACCATCCGATTCCAACTCACCAATTATGATGATTTCAAGAAGGCGTTTATTGACGAATTTTGGTCCAGGGAAATACAAATCCAGGTATGGAGTCAATGTCTGAGTACAAAGCACATACCAAACAACACCAACTACCGTGAACATTTTGCCACGTGGGCAACCAAACTTCGACACTTAGAAGTACCACGATTGTCTGAGAACGAAATTGTAAAGCACATAGCAAGACACTACCCAGGATACCTCAGAGCAATATTGGTGTCACTACCCGAATGTACGATACTCACAGCCATGAAGATACTAGGTGAGGAAGAGCAAAGTGATCAACCCACGGAAAACAAAGCAAATAATCAAAAAACTAACCAAAACGAATCCAACAACAACAGCCATACTCAAAACAACAACAGTTGGAACAACCAGCGGAGTAATGGTTGGAGCAATATGCCACCACGCAATAACCGTTGGAACAACCAACCATACCGCAGCAATGACAAGCGAGGAGAGACCCAACAAAACAGCACACCACAAACGGAAAAAATCCAACAGGTGGCAACGAATAGTGAAGAGCAAGCAGGATCTAGTGGCAATGAACAACATGCAATCAACTCATTGAATACCACTAATCAATCAGTTAGTCCGTATATTCAATGTACAATAGAAGGGGAGGAAGTCACCCTACTCATCGACACTGGAGCGACAATCAGTGTACTGACGAAGGAGGTGGTAGATATTATCACTAACAAAAATCCAAAAATCCCACAGCTTCCAGTGACCGGGATCCAAATCAGTAACGCGGTCGGAAAAAAGATATGCAAAGTATCAAAGCAGATTTTCTGTGAGTGCAAAATAGGGAACGAGTATATCCAAACCAATTTCATTCAGGTGGAGAATCTCAATGAAAAAGGGATAATTGGAGCTGATATATTGAAAAAATATGACGCTCAAATCAAATTCAAAGAACAAGTTATTCAATTCAAGATTGACCAGACCATACACAAAATACCGTTCGCCAACCAAAACCCAAGAGTGATCAGCGCCCAGGAGCACTTACTCAATGTAGAGATAAACGAAAGTCCAGAAGAAGACCAAGTAGATCTTACCAGTGATGAGAAACAACAATTTATATCATTACTCGACAAATATGATGAAATATTTTCAGACAAACCAGGGAAAATTAAAACATTCCAGTGCCAGATACGAGTGAAGGCAGGGGACCCTATCCATCAAAAACAGTATCCCATACCAGTGTCCAGGATACCCAAAGTGGACGCAGAAATACAGAGAATGCTCAAATTAGAAATTATTGAAAAATCTACATCACCATGGTCATCACCGATTGTTTGCACAGAGAAGAAAAATGGCGACATCCGGCTCTGTCTTGATGCACGGAAAATCAACACCATGATTATACCAGACCGGGAGTGCCCCACCAACATGGAGGAGACACTGATGAAGTTCCGCGGCATGAAGTACCTTAGTTCTATTGATCTCACCGCCGGATACTGGCAATGTCCATTAAAAGAGGAGTGTAGGGAGATAACACATGTGCCAGGTCGAGAAAATGTCGGAGCTGACACATTGACTCGTTACCCGCAATCACCCACGGACGAAATGTCGATAAAAGATCGGACCATCGTCATCAACAAATTAGCCATATTAAACTACAGTCCAGAACTAAGGGAGAAATTCAAGGAACGGCACACAGTACAACAAGCCGACGAATATATTACCAAGCTGAAACAGCGACTAGATCGCCGAGCAGATCACAACTTAATCGAGCATAATCAATTGCTGTTCCGCAAATCCCACCAAGGGGAATATCAGGTCATTGTGCCGAAAGAACTCGTACAACCACTTGTCGTCGAGACGCACCAGATCTACGGACATTGCGGTACTTATAAAACATACAAACTGCTACAACAAAATCACCAATTCAAAAACATGTATCAAACGATCAAAAGGATCATCAAAACCTGTGATCTTTGTCAGCGGACCAAAATCAGCAACCGGATAGCCAGGGGACCGACACTGAGTCTGTTGCCAGAGAAGCCACTCGAAATGGTATCGGCAGACCTGATGGGACCACTACCCAGGGGACAAGGAGGGTGCCGATACATCCTAGCCATTTTGGACCTATTCTCTAAGTACGTTAAGCTATATCCACTAAAACGCGCAACAACGGACACTATAGTCAAGAGGATAGTGACGGATTACATACCAACGGTTGGACTGTTCCAGAAGATTCTCACGGACAATGGAACGCAGTTTACAAGCCATAAGTGGAGTAGGATCATGGAAGGATTAAAAGTCAAAATTGTACATACCACTGGATACCACCCTGAAAGTAACCCGGTGGAGCGAACGAACCGAGAAATTGGTAGGTTACTACGAACATATTGTCACAAACAGCATACCAACTGGTTGCGATGGTTGAACAATATTGGATTTTGGGTTAACCACACCAATCACTCATCCACCGGCTACACGCCTCAATATGTGATGTTTGGACAAAACACCCAACTGCCCATCACCAAACTCGTCACTTTCCCACCATACAAAGATGATCAACCTGTCCCGGATGTCATTCAGATCGTGATCAAGAAGACTCAGAAACAGGCACAATTGCGAAACAGATTAAAGGACAAAGGCAAAACTTTTCCGAAATACGAAGTCGGAATGAAAGTACTAGTCAAAGAACACCGGCTATCGTCAGCTGAGGACCACGAGACGCATAAGTTATTCTTATTGTACCACGGGCCCTATCAGATCCACGAAGTACACCAAAACAATACGGTAACCATACGTAGTCAGAGTGGAACCCAACGCACATACAACTTAAAAAATATCAAACTGTACCACGAAGTGGGACGGCCTGCTGGGGTACCAGTTGAACATTAACAATTATACAAGAAAAAAAAAAAAATATAAAAGAAAAAAAAAAAAAAAAAAAAAAAAAAAAAAAAAAAACACAAAAAAAAAAAAACTTATCAAGGAGCCTATAGTAAGCTCAAGGAGACAGTATTCACAGCAAAGAAATTCATGAAAGAGTTCGAAGGAATGTCCAAGACCCAGCTCAAAATACAGATGTACAAAGAAAAGACAAGACAGATAAAAGCGTTAAAACAACAGCATCGGCAATGAAGAAACAAGCCACATCTAAAGTTTTTAGTTTTACAGAATAACTCGGATCTCACTATTCATGTAAAACTAAAAAAGGGGACTATGTAACGGGATAAAACGGAGTGCTCATTTAGGTGGCGCACTCTCGTGGCCCGTTACCACACCGTCACCTGTAAAGACTACCGCGCGCTCTTGCGATTGTAGAACCGGCGAAACACCGGCGAACGCCCAAACCCAACCGCACCACACAGCCACAGATAGCGCCCGTGCAGTACCCGATTTCCGGACGCCTGCCGCCCTCCGGGAAATCACTGATTAAATAAAAACCCCTCAACTTAAAACCAAAGTTGAAAGTAATCCAGAATCCAGACCAGTAGAGCTATCTCCCAGGATATTTTAAGTGGTTTTAGGTACGACCGGACCACCCAAAGAGACCAAAACCGCTACCATAACACCACCCCTATCGCTACGGCCAGACTTAACATAAGTATGGGCCAACGAGCACAGCAACAGCACCCTTCGTCCCCTTCGCTGAGTGCGGCGAGCTAGTAAACCGGCCGGTACTTTGTGACCGGTAGACACGGGAACTTCCGCCAAACAATAGAACAGCGCCTTGCCTCCAGTCTGCAGAAGCCGGCCGGTATTTAATGACCGGCAGATACGGTGATGCCACAGACTGTTCCCACCAACTAGTGACGTTCATCCGTCCAGTTGGCTACCCTGTCCGCTATCGTTGTTGAGAACGCCGAGCCATCGCCGCCGCCGTCCAACCCGTTACGCCCGTTTATCCGAGAACGCCGAGCCGTTGCCGCCGCCGTCCGGACCCAGTTGTACCGCTACCGTTATTGAGGACGTCGAGCCATCGCCGCCGCCGTCTGATCCAGTTGTGCCGCTAAGTTTATCCGAGAACGCCGAGCCGTTGCCGCCGCCGTCCGGACCCAGTTGTACCGCTACCGTTATTGAGGACGTCGAGCCATCGCCGCCGCCGTCTGATCCAGTTGTGCCGCTAAGTTCATCCGAGAACGCCGAGCCGTTGCCGCCGCCGTCCGGACCCAGTTGTGCCGATACCGTCATTGAGAACGTCGAGCCATCGCCGCCGTCGTCCAACCCGTTACGTAAGCCTATCCGAGAACGCCGAGCCGTTGCCGCCGTCGTCCAACCCGTTACGTAAGTTTATCCGAGAACGCCGAGCCGTTGCCGCCGCCGTCCGGACCCAGTTGTACCGCTACCGTTATTGAGGACGTCGAGCCATCGCCGCCGCCGTCTGATCCAGTTGTGCCGCTAAGTTCATCCGAGAACGCCGAGCCGTTGCCGCCGCCGTCCGGACCCAGTTGTGCCGATACCGTCATTGAGAACGTCGAGCCATCGCCGCCGTCGTCCAACCCGTTACGTAAGCCTATCCGAGAACGCCGAGCCGTTGCCGCCGTCGTCCAACCCGTTACGTAAGTCTATCCGAGAACGCCGAGCCGTTGCCGCCGCCGTCCGGACCCAGTTGTGCCGCTACCATTATTGAGAACGTCGAGCCATCGACGCCGTCGTCCAACCCGTTACGTAGGTCTATCCGAGAACGCCGAGCCGTCGCCGCCGCCGTCACCCGACTGTACCCCGTTGTACCATCACGACCGGAGCAGTACGACATCCACGAGGCTGCCCCACAGACATATACCTCATACCAATCCACAGACCCACATCGTGAGTTCAATGTATGATTCCCACCACTAAATGTATTCCCAGATAAATCATTTGTATTTTTGTAAACTCTTTTAATATTGATCAGTAAAAGAAAATATTGTAAAAATTGGATCAAAAATATTGTTAAAATATTAGTTGATGAAAATAAACGAATTATTCAAGTATAACCTAAAAGACAACCGTCTGTTTTCATTACAACACTGTTCAATTATTGATCTGAATTTGTCTACTTTTCCTATTACTGGTAGCAGTGTACAGTGTATTCAGGAATTTTCACTTGAGGGGAGGGGTCGTTCCTACGAAACTATAAATTATGTTTTATACAAATTAAAGACATTTTCGGGTTTTTATATTATAGTGAAAAAAGTCACCCTGCCGTGTATAGGTACGCCATTGGTTACTGATGATAACATGTTCGAGTAGATGGGAGAAAATATATGGTTCAAATTTTGTGTAACGTCATCGAAGATGATAGCTGTCAGAGAGTGAGTGAGATACTGTGTGTGTGAGAGAGAGAGAGTGACTGTAAGATCAACGAACCAGACGAGACACGCGCTGAAAGAGATATCTGAGATGCACAAGAACGAATTAACAACAATAATAATATAACAGACGTATTACAAAGTCGACGTTGATATTCTACCGGTCTGTATACCTATTATATTATTATACACCGTGCACTATACACTCATGCACGGCTATAAAGACATCGTTCTCCACGCTCTTATCGCAGGCCACTCTCCGCCCCAACCCTTGACTGCTGACTGCGGCTGATATTCGTTTTCGGGAAACGTATTGTACTGTCGTCGTCGTCGACAAAATAATATAATAATAATTGTATAATAGACTGATAACACTGAGGGGCGCAGTGCGTTCCTATATCCCCGACCGACGTCTCCGGCGTTTGTCGGTCGGCGGCGGCGGCGGTCGGTCCAATCAGGCGTATCGATGATTATTGTGCGATTCACGATGACGGTATAATAATAATAATAATAATAATAACGATACGGCTTCCATCCCGAGTCTGTGCGTGTGCGGTTTGTGTTGTACGACGAATGCACTTGACGTGTTCCGGAGAGATAGACGACGACGGCACGGGCGGAGCAGGAGAGCAGGACGCGAGCACCCCTACCTACCCACGCACTCCAAAAAATCTTTACAGATCTTCCGCTCCCGTGTGTTATACGATAGTAATAATATAAACGTAGGTCTTTGAGTACTCTCCAAACATGTATTATAATATTACAACTATACGCTGACAAGCTGCTGTTACAGATACAGCGCAGCTATTTCAACCACAGACGAATCGTCGCCTTCGCGGCCGATAACCGATAACGCGTCTGTCGTCGACGATAAGTATATTGTTATTATAATATGTATAGGTAACGAGACGATAATAATAATATTATTATATTGAGTTGTTATTGCCAAACCGTTTTCCAGGTGGCGTCTCCGTCTGCAGTGGCGGATTAAAGGTCAAAGACCCGCCAAACATTACAAAGAACCCAAATAAAATAACTAATACGGCTTCCGTTTATCAATGTAAATAATTCTAGAGTTGAATTACCTCAATTATCATAATTTGATTGTATACAAATATCAATCGGTTGTAGTTTTGGTCTTATCCTTATCCTGCGTCATCCCCTGACATCCCTTCTCAACAACACAGTCGGGTTTTGTGTTATCCTGCATCTTCTCATACGAAATCGTGGTCAGACATAATATTTGACATTTTTCGTCAAACAGAACTGTTTGAATATGCACATAGGTGAATTTAAATATACGAAATAGTATTGAGTACCTACCTACTACTGACGTCTGACACTTGGTGAAAAATTAAGGCAGTATAGTAATTTAGGTGCCTCACAACAGTAATATCGCTTTGTGTAATCAAGTACTTTCATTGGAATTTTTATCACAACAATAAAAAGAGTGTAAGTGGATATCACACAGCTGTACAGTAGGTTACAAGTGGGTGACTATAATGGATAGTGTTAAATTTTAATTCAATGATATAATATCATTGTATATGAAAAACGATTCCGAGCGAAAACAGTTTGTCAGCCTTGGATATTATATATTATACTTATTTTGTTATTAATAATACGGTAGCTGGTTAAGTTGAATTGTTATATTTTGTTTACTATCATATTTATCATATTTGTCATACTTTATATATAATAATATATTTTAGAAGTTTCAAGTATCCAATAATAATATTCTTTAATTATAAAACGAAACTAAAAGAACAACTTCTTCTTTTAAATATCTAATTTTGTGTAAATTCGAACATAAAATAACTATAAAAGAAGACTAACTATAGAATAACCAAACCCTGTTTTAAATTTTTAATCCTTAACTACAAAATCATTTTTAAATATTGTTCAAATTCAAAAATATAACATAGCATTTTGGTAAGATATCTAGATAATACGATTATAAACTATATATGTCACTTTTACATTAATCGAATGTAGAAAATCCACAGTTCATCTTTTAAGACATGCAATAAGCAAATATCTAACCAAAATTGTTTAATGCAGACTATTACATATTATAATATTACGTAATACGTACTAAGTATTGTGACTTGATAAAGCATGGCAAAATAACTATGGCGCTTAGGTTATTTTTTAAGCGTGGTACCATGTTATGCAAGCTCTGCAGGGTGTTAAGCTTTTATACTAATTTATATCATACCTACTTAATTTAGTCAAAGGACTGCATTTTAACGCCACGGTTGTAAGATGACCTAGGTATAGGGCCATAATTAACTGTAAAATTATGTTTAATAAACACACTAAAACAAAAAGTTACACTAGTGACGATCGGCATAGGCGTGTTTACGGGAGGGGCCGGGTGGGCACTGCCCCCCCCGGCAGACTGTGCCTCCAAAAAAAAAAAAAAATGACAGGATAAAAAAAAAAGTCGTGCGGTGTGTACCCTGCAGTACCTATAGATTTTGATTAATTGTATTTTTTTTAGTTACGCATTTATTAACTAGTGATTATATTATCATATTATAATATTATGTTCATCATATTATAGTTTTATCAGTTGATATTATCCAATTACCAGTTATAATTTCAAAAATGTTTTTAGATATTTTACGACTTGTTAAAATAATTTAAATTTTGTCAGATACTCAAAATATAATATATTACCTACTGATTAGTTATTAGTTTTACAATTTGTATGTTGTTTACCTTGTATAATTAATGGGAAAAAAGTATTTTTATTGTTTTGACAATGGTTATACTTTTTGATCATAATTAAAAAATACTCCTATCATTGTGAATTTTGTAACATAAAAAATGAATGTTTTTTCATTTCTAAAAAATAAAATAGGTTTCACAATTTAAAAATTTGTTGTGCCCCCTCGGTGACTAAAGTCTGAACACGCCTATGACGATCGGATTTCATTTAAATTTTTTTGTTGCTGGCCGAAATAAAAATATGACCACCGTGTTTGGAATTCACACGGTGCGTTGTACGGGCACATTGCTTATTCTCCGATAGTATTGTGAATGAATCCCAGGTATCAATTTTTTGTTTATACATTATACTTATATTATTTGTGATTATAATATTAGTTTAACATTATCATAATAATATTATAATATTATCATTACAAAATGCTACTATAGGGAAGAATATTAAAAATATTAGTATTTAAATCTTATGAGTGCTGTCTGTAGTTGTCAGTTGTCACTGTATCCTGGGAACAAACCGCATCGCTTATTATGGATGAGGCTGACAAACGAAGCATTGAAAAGCAATCAACGGCAAACAAGTTAGCAAAACGATGCGAGATGCTGAGAAATCACGAAGACGTATCAGGTGGTCTCACCATCACATTGGCCGTCGGTAGTGGCCAAGTAGAAATGAGACGTGGTCGCCGATCCACGAGGCGTAGGCAGAAGAGACACAGGAGCCGGTCCCGGTCCAGTCGCCGTCGGGACAGGAGACGTAGCGTTAGCGGTACCGAAGAAAAATACGAAGGAGACGACTATGACATGACTACAGACACTAAAGAAGGCGACGATGACTCGTCAACTGTGGACACGACTTCCAGTCAAGAGGGCGATGGAAGGGCAGTCGGCGACGTCGCCTTCAATATCAAACCAGTGGTAGTGACGACGACGATAACACCGACGCAGATGACACCGATGCAGAGACCAACGCAGACGCTTCGTCGACCATCGGCAGCGGTTGTGGCATTTTCACAACAGCAGGCACCAAGTGCGGAAATCCTTGTGGAAGCAGACGTCACCAGAGAAGGAGGAGAAGGAGTAGGTCCTAGATTAGACGGAAACCGGGGTGCAAGAAGAGGAGGAGAAGAAGGAGAAGTAGTAGTGGTTACTGTGTCACCACAGGCAAACGGAATATTAGGCCACATATGTATCACTTCGAATAGCGCTGAACCTGACACAGCCGATAGCACTCAGGGAGATGCCTAAGACACATCGAGCATGGTGACCCGTCCATCCTCCACTTCAATCTAAAACGACCCCTCTCCGATTCTTATTTATTGCCCTGACTTGTTTAATCGTAAATAAATATACAAATTTAAAAAAAAAAAAAAAACCAAATCGTGTATAGTTATTCCCACACTAGGATTATACATAAAACCGTAATTATTACTGTACAGCATAACCTCAAATCCTCGTTTAACATTGACTAGTTTAGTATTGACTTATTTAAATATGTTTCACCATTACGTCGTAAAATTTTAAATCCTTAACGTATTCGTTTTAACAATGCAACAGTTTCAGTAGAACGTTGTTTTTTATAGGACAGCATGTAATTTAATTTTAGTCAACCTTGCGTGCAGTGCATACGAACTTATCAGTGGCGCAACCAGGGGGAGTCCCCGGTCTACCCCTCCCCACTCGGATTGTATTATTATTACTAGTACGTAAATACTATTGTTTGATGTAAAACATCTAATGTATCTTTAAAAAAAAAAAGAATTATTTTTCTTAGAAAAATCTGAATATTTTGTTCTTGATTCTGCCATGTTTATTTCGTCAAATAAACCATCCTTTAAATTTTCATGTATATTTTCTATACAAAATAATTTAGATGTTTCACATCTGCCAGACGTCCCGCGACGGTTCGATATACTGTTATTGGTTTTATAGATGTGGACGAGAGTCATCATCCAGACAAGCAGTGTGTTTCTCAGATCCGGAGACAACGGTCCGTTTCCCGGACGAGGTGAGCGAGACCTGTGTCTGCCTGTAATAGACTGTGCTTATATTTAATACATATTTCTACATACAGTTCCTTCAAGACCGTCACCAGGCATCATCCCCATGGAGGGAATGTGTTTCTGGGAGTCACTATTATACTGTAATAAAGTAACATATTAATTTCGTAGTATGTCATATTAGTTCTTCATTTGATCGACAACAAGTTATTTAACGACACGTCTTATCCTGTCCTGCACTAGTTTTCACCTCATATTTCTTATAATTATTACGTATTATTTATTTATTTTTAGGAACACATTTAAAATAAGTGCGTGTAAAATGTGACTACTCAACGTTTTTTTTGCTTACGTTGTGTTTTGAATCTAACATTGACGTTAAACGAGGGCTTTCTTTAAATTACCTGTGTTTCCTTAATTTTTTTCATTTTTGAAAACTACTGGGAATTTTAAATTTTTACCTCCCCATTGCAACAACTAGATTCTTTTTCCCACAGGAAAAGATGTTTAAGTTAAAAATCTAAGCATTAATTAAATTTTTTACAGCGTACACACACACACAAAACACACATCAACTCAAATTGCTCCGTTCATAATCTAAAATTTGGACAAGTGGGTAATGCTCTGCTGTAGTTGAGCAAGTAATTTTATAATGGATGTGTCATATTTAAATTCAATGATAAATTCATATCAAATCATTGCATATGAAAAACGATTTCGAGCAAATACGTTGTAGTGTGTCATCTTACCATACTTGTATAAATAATAAAATTAAATTGAAATTATCCATGGCTATAAATAGTGTAGGCTTTTTAGTGAAATCTTCAATACGATTTTTATTGTTAGTTATGCAAAGAGAAGCTTTTATGAATTTCTAATTGAAAACTAATTTGCAAATTTTCGGGATTTTGTCAACATTTGAACTTTAAATGCACTTACAATATAACCGGTATTGTATCTTTAATATTTTTGACATGCCACATGCTATTAAAGAGACTATTATAAGAGGCGCCTTGCATTTAACTATAAAGCTTTCTTACTCTGTGAAAATGTTTTTGTGGACAATAGTTTTAAAAAATTTACAACATTTGAAAAATGTCTCAAAGTTTTGAACAGCTCAAATATAGAGCGAAAATATTTCAAAAATGTACAAGTTACCTTTTATAGAAAATCGTATTATAAATATTTATTTTTTCCGATGCTTTCAACAACTTCTGAGAATTTTTAATTTTAACCTCCCAAATGCACCAACTAGATTCACTTTCCCATCGAACAAGATACTGAAGATACACAAAAATAAAAAAAAAATTACAAAATAAGCAGCAAGGTATAGGTAGGTAAATAGGTAGGTCAGCGTTGGGGGAAGTTTGTCCATCGTCCCTTCGGTCTTCGGACAGGATAGTGTATTATTACAGTATTCGATTTAAGTGCAATTTTAAAACCGATCCTAAGCGGACGTAAGAAAATCTACGAATCATAAATATCCTGTATTATTCTTATATCAAATTTACTAAACACCCAGAACTATATGATGATCAGAGACTTAACATTTCCATTGGTAATCTATTATGTTGTTAGTTGTTAGTCGAAAACCTTTGATATTTAGGTACCCCTCCCTTCCCACCTTAAAAAATGTAAAGTGTTGGACATGATTTTCAATTTTATATAGATTTAACTAATTAAGATTATAAATATAACATTTATACCTATAGTATATTAGTATTATATTATTTTAATCTTTGTATTATCATTGCACTTTCCAAAAAACTAATATCAGGAATAAAAATAAGTAATATATAATATTATAAATTAATTTAAATAAAAAACAGTTGTTTTTGTTTTTATTTTTGTTTAATGTTTACTAATAAATACAAAAAGTTATTGAACTAATATATTCTCACGGCTAGTTGAAATACATTTTTTCATAGATTTCAGTTAAAAAAATATCATTCCATAGTCCATAGATCACTGTACATCATCGATAAATATAAGTAAATGACCAGTATGGGTATCAAACAAATATAATATTTGAGTAGGTACAGTTTATATTTCAAATAATTAAAAAATATTAATATTTCACCTATACATAAAAATGCAATATTTCTGTAGACGTATTACAGCTTAAAAGTATTCGTATGGTTGTTTGTTTTAAATTATATATAATAATAATATGTGTATAATAGTTTCACAAATTCATTTCCGAATGAGATCCGAACACAATAATATACCACTTCGGTTTTCGATACTTAAATACTTTTTAACTGATGTACATATTATGTACTCAGAAAATTCCTAGTGGTATTCCGAAATAATTACAACAAGGCAAAAACGATATTTTATAAGTGTTTATAATTTTTATTAAAAAGGAAAATAATATTCATTGTAGTGATTAAGAGCCTTTTTAAATCAAAACATCGTTTCGTCGCATTTTTAATACTCGCTTAGTGTTTTTCTTTCTTTTCACATTTTACTCTCGGATTTGCCTTTTTCGGTTCAGTTTGTAGAGATTTGAAGTTTTCATGTGAATATCCGCTTAGTGGAGATGCATATAGAATGATAACTACATATATGTTTATTCTCATTGAACATAGAATACTATTATTAAAGATACATTCATATTTTATGTATATATTAAATATTTAATATTATTTATGCACATAATACATATATTTATTACTGTTGTGTATTGTTTGACCAAGCTTTTAATCAAATCCATAAATCCATTTTATTTTTGATGTTTCAATAATAGGTACGTTATAATATCATTCGACGTTCAAATTGTATTTCACGCAATTCAACTGCTTATACAGAATTGCAGAATTTTTGTTTGGAAAATGAATTATTTTCTAAATATTTGTACGTTTGGATATTGTTTAATGGATATTTAATTTAATTTGATTTTATTATTCTTGAAATGATAAGACGACAAAAAAAAAATACAACATCTTTATTAAATAAAATATGAAGTATTCGTGGTTTTCCTGGTTTTCCTGGCAAATATCTCGTCTTCACCTCTCTCCCCCCCCCCCCCCCCCCCCAATGGTAGGCGCCGATGGTTAGGTTGAGAACGTCGTCAGCTACGTCAGGTCATATCAAGCTATATTTTCAGGTGCCACATCAAAATATCCCAAGACCAAAATATCCCCGATAAAATATTACATTTCAAAATATTAACCTATTTATTATGAAAGTTGCGATTAGAAGTTCTGATCGAGCAACAGTTATCACATTTTATCTAAAGTGTTGTTGCTATCCATTATTTTCAAAACGGTTTATACAGGTAGTGTGTCGTTTTATACTATTATATCACGTGTCGCCATTAAACAGTCATAACTTACATTTTCCAACACTTTTTCTAATTTTAAACTAAAAAATATTTTCTCCAATCTAAAGGCGAATAAATGCAGTCATAAAATGTTACGATGAAACAAATCAAAATAAATATATAATATAATCAATTGCATATAACTTGCAGGTATAATAGTATTTTTTATTTTTTAAATAGAATTTTTGACAAAAAATGTATTTTAATATTTATTTTTAACATTTTTTATTATTCATTTTTACTAAAGCATTTTTGAAAAGGAAGGTTAATTTTTGTATTTCTATTTAAATTATTGATGTATGCATGGTGTTTAATTTTTTTTTTTTTAGGTACCTAATATGGATTTTTGGAAATTACTAATAACCGCAACTTTTATAATAAATGTTAAAACTTTGAACTATAATATAAATTTGCTTAGGACATTTTGTCATGAAATAATTTTGTGGAGAGATTAAATTTAATTGTGATAATCGTAATAGTTTTATAATCCATAATTCATATGATACTGGCGAGAACAAAATATGGACTATGCTTAGGGAAGATATAAATATTTGTCTGTTTCAGAGCCGTTTTGGAGGAGTGCGACCACAAACACCGTGACACTAGATTTTTATATATTAGATATATTATAATTATATAATATGCCTTCATGACTTTATCCTACACGACAATACAATATTAGTTCATTTAGACGTTCAACAGAGAATTTCTACATTTTAAAATTCCCATCATAATCGGTGTTAAAAAAAATGGAATAAAATTGGAAAAAACTTCGATAAAACATCTATAATAACAACTTACGAAAAATGTTGTATCCAATTTTTAATTTTTTTGACCGAATGAAGTTTTTTTTATCGATATTAATAGAAAAACATGTTCATCGGGGTGTAGTATGTTAGCGATGTTGAAAGTTTGTCCAACGTCCCTTCGGTCCTCGGACAGGATAGTGTATTATAACAGACTACGGTATTCGATTTGAATGCAATGATTTCATTCGATAAAAAACGAATCTGAGAAAAGGATCAGTGTAACGATTAGTAATTATATGTAACAATATATTTATTTATATAATATATAAATTAATATCTATGTTTAATAAATATAAAATTACTAATTTATTATTAATTCATAAATTTTCATTTTTTTTAGCGGTTAGCTTAAAATTGTTTTCGTTTCTATGGTGATAAACAAAGCGTTAAAATAGCTTAGCATTAGGGTATTTTGGTGGTTTTTCTCGAGGCGTTAAAAAACTATTGAGAAAATCGAAAAATTACCCCTCTAAAGTACCATTTTGATCCAATTTTATAAAAGATAAGATACTATATGTTGAAATCGAAGCACTCCTTCTGGTAGAAATTTTGTTTACAGGATAAAAAAAATAAAGATCATTGTAAAACCACTATAGATTCCTCTCTCCATAATATAAAATGGCTATTATAATTTATAAGAGATCAAAAAAAATTCAAAATATTTTGATAATATCACCGTATATTTAATAAAAAGTGAAATTTTCCATTATCCATGTTTTTTCTAAAATTACAATAAAATAAGAAAATAGGTTTTTTTCAAAAACCAACATTACATAAAAATTCAAGATTTTTACAAAATTTATTTTTGCTTTTAACATCCTAAAATACCATCATTTTCCACTAAAAAGATATTGATTTGCCACTGTAAAATCAATAAATAAAATTCATCTTTCCACTCAGAATTAAAAAGTATGATTATTTTGTACAAAATCTTCATAAAATCATGGATTTAAATTAGGATGAATTATTGCCATAATAATGATGTCTGAGTGATGACTGCCGACGAGAAATTGTTAGAGAATATGTACCTACATAAGTACCTACAATTTATCTCCTACCCATATAATAATATGTACCTATCATCGTCCTACACAACACAACAATAAGGTGGGGTGCATTGTGTATAATGCATTTGGACCTTTGGACATTTCAACTTTTCAAAACTTCCACCAAAATCGCTTATTATGATATAATATTATGTACCCCTGTCAACGGCGTTGTGCGATCACTGCGGTATTATATTACAATATAACGTATAGTCACAGTTTTGTGATTTAACTATAGAGGAAATATAGCTAGTAGTTACAATAAAAACTGACGAAGAATTTTTTCAAACTTTTTGACCGATAGAAAAAGCTCTTATCGATATGTATAAAAAATGAAAAGTTAAATAAATGGCTCGAGACGAGTCAAACTATTTTGAAAACTATAACCGTGACGTGACGTGTAGAAAATATCGTACTTGGATTACAAACAAAACAAGAAAATCGATCTTACCGTAATTCATTCAGAGACGTAGTTCCTCTGGGCATTTCAACTTTTCGAAATACCCCACCGAAATCGCTTATTATATTTTGAGTTATTAATATGACATTATGTATCGTCGCGCTGTCAACGACGACGTAGTGCGATCGAGGGCATTACACTGTACAATATATTATAATATTATAATGTATAATGATATTACGATTTGCGGTTTGAAACGTTCTTATTGCACACAGAGCATGTGCCTATACGTCGTAAGTTCCGTAATATCACCATTATGCATACGACTTTAATATTAAATATAGCATACCTGCTGCAATTTAAACATCGTAACGTATCATATTATAATAATGTTATGTATTATTATTATTATTTTAATGCGTATTATAATGACATTATGCAGCTCGTCGGAGCCGTACGAGAAAACCAGACCAATATAATATTATTATGCGAATTCTCCTCCAGGAATTCGTTTCAATTAGATACGTTTCAGTTTTCGTATTTGGTTCCCGCGAATACGTCGACTTAGGGCCCTAAAGTGTTTTGTTTCGTATTCCATTCGAAGGCACTCGTTCCTTTCGACGCAGGCGGGCGCATTCAAATGAGTGTTCACATAATATTATTATTTTTTCGTCACACATATTTTTATAATAATCACAATTATTATTATGTTATTATAATCTTATTAAAGTGTCAGTTTACTATATTCTTATATGCACCGAGGTATAAACCATTAAGGTCATACATGCTTATATCATTATAATATTTACAGCAATATTACGCTGTTTTTGAAAGAAAATATGTATCATAATAATAAAATATTAATTCGATGAAATGTGCTTGTGACTCAATCGATGCGTTTTTGAGATTATAAATTGAATATTTCTGTTAACCGAACAAAGAAATCACCCGCAGCGCACACGTATTGTGTTCCTGGGGCTTTTCATAAGTAGCTCTAGGTTATTTCTGTTTATGTATATATAAAATAATAATAATATTGAAAAATGTCAATATCATATTATATTATAATAATAATAATATGTAAGTGGCTCGGTGCGGTGCAGTGGCTGAAACCAATCACGCTACGTGATTGACAGTAAGCAACGGCCATGGAAACTAGTTCTCGGGTGGGTGACCACCCGGGTTCGTAGTGTCCAAAATCCTTGCCACACATACACGTGTAGTTCATGACCAACAATTTTCAACCATACCAGCAGTTCCAACCGTACCGACCCTACCCCACCGTACAGCAGCTAGGCTAATGACCTCAGTCGTCGAAGCCTTAAACTAATAATACAAAATAAAATTAAATAATATGTAGGTACTAATATTTTGCATTCACTGAGAAGCCATTCTCGTTTCTCTCGTAGTCTACAGAGGACTTAAAATATACCAGAAAACATTATTGTTTCACATCATCTGTGACGACGACATTCGGTAGTTTTAATTAAAACTGTAGGCAGGTAGGTATCTAATACTTTAAAAGAAAGTTATTTTGCGAATTTTCCTATTAAAACAATTTAACTGATTCTGGACGATCTCCCCCTTAAAATGCACATGTACAATTTTAGACTATTCTTAGCCTATATATTTATAGACCAGGTCTTGCATTTCAAAAAAAAATTCCATTTTATGTTATTTACAATTAAAACGTTACACAATTTTTGAGTTTATTGTTGTTTAGAATAAAAACGTTATTCAACTTTTGCGTTTATCGTTATACAGAATTAAAACGTTATCCAAGTGTTGCGTTTATCGCTATTTAAAATAGGGTTAAAACCTATTGAATTTAAAATTAATAACTACCTACTGTGGGTAGGTAATGGAACAGATACGGAATATAAAAAAACGGAGTACCAATATTTAGATTGTTTGCATGAAATAAATGTTTCTACGAAACCAATAGGCCTTTTAAATAAATAGATCTTAAAATATTTCATTTTGCGTTTTTTTTTTTTTTGTTAATTATATTCTATATATTACTTTTTGCGTTATGTTTTGTTTAATGATGTATAATATATTTTGTTAATTGTTATGTTTTGTTTTGCGGTATTTAATAATTTTTGATTATAGCTTTCCGTTATAATTACGTTTACAAACGTCAATAGTTTTTTGCCAAATATAACGTTCTTATAACGTTTGCAAGCCTTGTTATTATAGACAACACACATTATGCTTTGACATGAGTGAACCATTATTATTATTATTTTTGCTAACAAATTGTTATCTCTTATTATTCTTAGAATTAATTGTCGACACATAAATTCATCAAACACAATATAGGTAATAGTGTAATATAATCAGAATGTTTTACTTCTATGGAGTCTAAACTATATGTATATATACAGCCGCTTATGTTTAGACGCCACCTGACTATAATTAATAATACAAGCAGCCATTATATATTTAAATAATAAAAACTCTTATAAAACGTTTTTATTAATTTGATTCCTTATTATAGGCTTCATAATTGTTAAGAAATTGTTCTCAGATATGCATTAATCGTTTTTTGCTCGAATTATGGATATTGTGCTACTTATCATCTTTTCGGGAAAAAAATATAAAATTTCCAAAAACTTTAAGAATTTTCGTGAACGTTTAATTTTTACTATTATTGTGATATATTTTGATTTGTTCCACAGCAGTATAACCACTGATTTGCGATAGGTATATCAAATATAGCCAACCCTGCAACTTTCTGTGAGAGTTTGAGTCTGCTCGAAAATGAATGGTCGTCGGAGCCATCGTCCCTTGAGGATTTTTTCCATCTACCGGAGTATCATTATTTGTGTTCTCTTAGAACTGTACCAGTTTGATTGTTTTTTGACATTGTGTTTTGTTTTTGTTTAACGCTGATGTTTTGATACGTATAATATATTAAGTATCTACTTATCTACATTGTATAAAGATACAATTTATGGCGTTTGTGTCCATTATACACTATACTGACTTACCTATACGATGGCTGAAGTTATAATCTAATGTACGGCCCACTCGTTAGACTTATAATATATTATTATAACGGCTGCTTATATAGTAATTGTATAGGTACCTATATTCTATATATATATATATGGAACGAATTTAGTTTTAATTATTATTGTAGCTCTTTTGTGTGTTCTATACTCGTAGATATAATATATTATATTAACTTAATTCAATATACTATGCTTCCACAATATTATGAAAAATTGTACTTGCGCACTTGCCTGTTTTTGGTCGAAATCCGGATATTATGCCATTTATTTCATGTTTCAGAAACAATTTTATATACAAAACCCTTCAACTTTTCGAGTGACTAAATAATGTTCAAGTGTCTTATGAGTTGCGTAAAGTATGCTTTTACATCTCTAAGTATACGTGATGAGGAGGAGTCATATACTCATATGTTAATCAGCTAAATTACTCTACTTTCGTATAAGGTATTACAGGTACTTACATGATTTAAGTTACGTTTTTTTTATAGATTGATCCAAGATTGATATAATTAATTTACATGACATTATAGTGATAATATGGTAGTAACTGTATCCATTTAGCCTGATCTCGGATTTTTTTAAATTACATTCCGCAGGCTTTTTATTGTTCGAGTGTTGGCCCCTGTGTTTCCACTATGGACTTTAATGGTTTACTGTGTTGACATATTGGACGTTGGTTTAATGTGGTACTTGTATTTGATTTATTACTAAATAATATTATGGTAGTATCACGTACGTGGTAGTATCCCTTCTTCGATGATGGGCAGTGGTGTTTCTGTGTTTTTTTTTCAAACGACAAACACTAGTTTTTAATATAATATCTGTAAAATTATTTGTCCACTTATTGCGTAGTTCGATTAAAACATAATATCAAGATTTAAAGTTTTAAAGCTAGGTACAAAGGTTAATTTAATCAAGATATAAATTAATTTACTATTTTAAATTATTAACACGTATATCAGTAGATCGCATAAAACATAAGATAGGACAGGTACTAGACAGGTAACAAAAATATGATCACCGCTTTTTTTCAAAAACATATACCTAATCAATCGCTATTTGTGAAACGAGTGCACCAGACAAGTGTTGAAAATTAAAATATTAAATTTAATAATTAATACAAATTTTGTTACAATTGTCAAGATTGTCTCATTATGACAATTATTGGCCGGCCACCGGTTCATACCCTATTCCTATTCGTTCTTAGATTGATTTTTTGCATAATATTTACGAACTTAAATACGCACTTATTTAAGCTTGGATAACTAAGTAACTAAGGTAATTAAACTAAAATATAGAGTACAGTTTTCACTAAATTACAATAGTAATTCTAAGTGATTGCTTTACTAACTTGAAATTTAAGGTTTTATGAACTGTTTAAATGGTTATGACAATTTATTATTTTTATTTCGTATAGTTTCAACAAGCTGGTAGCCAACATTTTTGTTTTACATTTTGTGATAAGAAAAAAAAAAACAATTTTAATTAGTATGCGACTTGAATGGTTATTTCAGAAATATTGTGTTATAACTTATAATAGTACCTACTTAAAATTAAATAGGTACTATAAATGGTTTGAATACACAAGATAATAAAATATACTGATAGAAAAAATATAAGTGTGTTTATAGTCATCGAAGTCACCTCATTAATAATGTTTTCAGCCTTCGCAAAAATAACTTATTATATTATATTATTAAAATAAAGACGGGTCAGTGGTTTATTCTATATGCTCATTATTTTTACATGGACTTAACCCTTTTCACGTGTAACCTGCTACGAAATTAAATTCTGGATATACCCGTACCCGTGCAGCCACACGATACATCCGACATTAGTGTTGTAGGTAAACCACAATCATAAACAACCGTAAAATATTAGTCGGTCATGTGCAGTGCGCGAGTTATCGTCTGCCGGCCTGGAAAAGTGAAATCGACATTATAGTTACCTATGTATTATAATAGCTGTATAGGTGCAATAAAAGTTTTTAAACTATAGCGCTATTATATTATCAAACGCGAAGGCGTAACATCAATTAATATCGCTACGTCATTGCGACTCGACATGCGAACGTCGCAGGTTCATTTCCCGCCGGCATAATGGCACCTCCGCTTTGAAACTTCGCGGGATGAAACTTATACGCACCGTCGTTATTTGTAGGTACGTTCTTATTACTTATTTGTAATCGATCGTATGCGCCACATGTTCCACCGTCCATGTACCTTAACGCCAATATCACTACCCTTGTTTTACTAAGTCTGCAGTAAAACAATATACGCGGTACATAGCAATCCATCTGCACAATTTCGGGATGATCATAATATCATCAATACTATAGACTACACGAGTGATAAGCGGTATCTAGGGGTACAATAGGATTGTATACATGATATTGTTATGTATTTTTGATGATTTTCAAATAATACTGTAACAACACTTTATAAGGATTTTGATGAATTTTGTATTATTTTTTCTACGTATAAGAGCTATATTTATACAATACTAACCAAGCAACGAAATTGTTTTATTTTACAAAGATTCAGAATGTATTATGTCATTTTTATTTTTCGTATTTATACGCATTTACGCATTGTTTAACATATTTAATATATCTTCCCTTATTTACATTATATAATATATTAGTATGTTTATTACATAGATGTTGAATATTTAAACTTCAGAACATGTATTATATTAATATTATTATGTAAATATTGTACAACAGAACTTTAAAAAAAAATGTGGTTGGAACGTTTGGATTCATGCCTTGTCCGTTGGGAGTTCACATATTAATTTAATCTTATCTAAAAAAAAACGTGTTTAACCGGATTTATCGTATAGTTCACCTATGTACCTGTAAGAAAATGGAAATTTATATAAAAAAACTGAAAATTAATTTATCCATGTTCAAAGTAAAAATTTCCCAGTATTTTTCAAAAGCGACATGAAAAACAAATGAAAAATTAAGGAAAAACGGGAATTTTTAGGCAAAATCTGTTTTCGAGACAATAGATTTTGGTTTTTGGTGCAACTCTAAAACAAATGACCGTAGGTACATGAAATTTTGACTGAATGTTTTTATTAGCATTTTCTATACACCATAACATGTTCCAAATATTTTAACTTATTTAGAGCTGTTTACGGACATTTTCAGTTTCCATTTTTTTTAGTTTTTTTTTTTCTATAAATATCAATAAAATTTTATCTGTTGAGTAAAAAAGCTTGAAAATTTAATAGAAGGCTCCTAGGTTAGTGTTTCAAAGGCAGATGAAAAAAATTAAAAATCCTTAGTCACAGTTTTTAATTATAAGCATTTAAAGTTCAAATTTTGACAAAATACGGAAAAATCATGAAAATTAGCAAATTATTTTGAATTAAGAATTCATAAAATTTTTTTTTTTAAATCTAAAATTTGAAAATGTAATACAAGATTATCCATACGTTTGTCTACCTTTATAAAAAAAAAAATGTCTTCAAGAAAGTTAAATTAAATTATTATGAGCGTTTAAAATTCATATTTTTACAACATTTGATATTCACTCCATTTCTCATGTAACGATTTTCTTATTTTGTTGTAATTAAAAAACGAATGACTGTAGATACTTCACAATTTTACTGAATTTTTATATTAGTATTTTCTGTACACGATAAAATTTATAAAATAATTTGACTCTTTTTGAGCTGTTTACAGATATAGTCAGTTTTCAATTTTTTTAGTTTTTTTTTCTATATATATCAATAACATTTTATTTGTTTGGTAAAAAAGCGTGAAAATTTAATGCAAGACTTCTGATATAATGTTACAATACCAGTTGAAAAATATTAAAAATACATAGGTACAATTTTTTTTTAGAAGCATTTAAAGTTAGAATTTTGACAAAATTTAATAATTATTTTGAAGTTGAAAATGTATAAAATGTTCAACTTTTATAGCTAAGGATTGAAAATTTAAAACAAGGCTCCACGTAAAAATGTTATATATAAATTACTTTATTCACAATAATATCATCAATTATACTTGGTGATATCATAGGCTGACTGACCGTTTTCGCTCAGAATCGTTTTTCTTACACAATGATATTATATCATTGAAATCAAATTTAACACCATCCATTACAGTGACCCACTTGTAACCTACTGTACAGCAGAGCGACATCTACTTACCCACCTTTTATGAATTAAGATGAATACCAAAAATCTTTTAAGGAGAAATCATTTTATTATGTTTAAAAATGTAGTATAAAATGCCATCAATATTTAACTTTAAACGTTTATCAAATGTTTATGTGGCTTTACAGTACACACCAATGGTCACAAAAAAAAGTGAGTATGTATTTTTAATATTTTTACTTACATAATTCGAGGTAATCAAAAAACTAAATTGTTTTATTATTTTTAACGATCTAATATTTTAAGTGGGGGACGGAGTGGCCGAGCGGACTAAGGCGTCTGTTGTGACGCGTTAAGACGCCGGTTCGGTCCCGGCCATGGGTGGCATTTTTCTTCGGGCAGTCATGGTGTTCGGAGAGAGAGGCTGCCATCCCCCACCCCGGGCATGGCAGATACCTACGGGTGTACACTTGAAAATTCAGCCAAACACAAAAACGTGTTCCTCCAACCGTTCCCTACCGTACCAAAAACCCTACAGTAGCATCTTACAGCTAATTGCCTCAGTTGCCGGGATTAAGCCCAATAAAAATAAATTTTATGTTTATTACTATTTAAATTATCGGCGTGGCGAGTTGGCTATTCCCAGTCCCGCAATGCGACTGAGAGTAAGTAACAACTGTGGCTACAAGCTCTCGGATGGGCGACCACTTGGGTTCGTAGTAGTTAAAACCTTGCCACACATACACGTGTTGCTTACCTACCGTAACAACCGTAACAACACCTTACCGTACCAACCTTACCAACCACAGTTCATAACCCCTGCAACAGCTAAAGGCCATAATCACGCGGTGCTTAAGTGAAATTAAGAAAAAAAACATACTATACCATCATGGTCTACATACCATAAAAATTTATAAAGCCAGAATATATTATATTATGTACAAAAATCAAATTTTCAACTTGTAGTTAATTAGTATTTTCTTTATAAGATAGGTACTTAAAATTCAAATATCTGTGTGGTTAACTGCAATATATTGTTCCATTGCTCCTATTCATACAAAACTTTAAATAGGTACGTACGATTATAATTAAGTATTAACTACCAGTTCAAAATTCGATTTTTATCGACTAAGTTCTCAGACAATACTTTACTTTGGAGCACATGAAATTTAAAATGCATGACGTCTTTAATAAAAGTAAACATCTTAAAAATTATAATGATAAGAATAAAAAATAGAATACATTTTTCTTCTCAAAAACGTTGTTTTGTAATGTCTTGAAATTTTCTTAAGTAAATATTTCCAAAAACGTTATTACCTACTTATCGAGAAAATAATAAGTGTCTATACCTACGTTTAAAAAATAGTCACTTATAATTTTATTAGGTACTTTTGTATATTATATATTACGATGCTTTAGTCCTTATAGCTTTTATTATTATCGCATACGTCAACGCCATCGAATATATTATCAACCCGCACTGGGCAAACATTTTAGTCATATGGCTTTCACGCGTGTGTAATTGTCGGTTTCTTTACACTCTCCATGCATAATATAATCAGTAAAGCGTGACCCCAGACGAGTTTTATACCGAAATCGAGCATATAGTCGTCGAACACGCGCTATATATATTTTGACGATATTGTCGAAAAATTCAACAATTTGTTCATTTTTTTTTTTTTTATCGATTTTTGTCATCCCGCCGCGGCTCAACGATGGGTCGTGCGCAATAATAATTTTACGAGAAGGCGTCTGATGACAATAGCTGCGGGTATATACCAAACGTTGATGGCGTTTTCCGAGAGAAAAATCGTGTCGATAGACAATAATAATAACAACGCGATCCTTCTATACAATTCGCACCCTATCTGACCACGCTCCAGCACCCTATATATACTCGCGTATATTAATAATAATAATAACGTGACCCACGCTCGTCGTACAATATTATCGCGCGCGCGTGTGTACCCTCATCGTGTGATATTAATATATTATTATACTTAACACACAACCCACACCTACACGCATACAGACCCACACACACACACACACACACACACACATACAAACACACATAATGTTACGTATATAGGTAATGAGCACCGAATTACAGCGTGTAGTTATTGTTATTATTATATGGCGTGCGCGCGTGTGTGTCGTTATAAGGATATGGCGATACCTATAATATATAAATATTATATATGTATAGATATAGGCTGGTGTATGGAAGGATAGTACGCGGAGGAGAGGGCGAGAAGGAGAGACGTCGCGCGAATGACGGTGTGGAGGGAACTGCGCACCGGAGATAAGTGCGGCGGCGGTAAGTTTAAATATTTGCCGACTAAGAACCAACACCCCTGCGTCCAAAAATAATAATAAACTCGCGAACGTATATTATGGTCGCTATAATGTGGTTACGCGCCGCGCGAATAACCGTAAGTCTTGGAGGCCTCATAGGCGTATACACACTTATCACCTATAATGCATATAGTGCACATGTACTAATTTAATATCATATTATACTTCTCGCGCATCTCTTTCCTCGGCGACCCTGCAAGTCGTTTAATTATTATTATTATTAGGTATTATACCTAACCTCTACCAGACACGCGATATGCGCGCGTGAAAACGTTTTGTTTGCAGGGTAACCACCGCGGTCGGTGATATTGCCACGTTATATTGTAATATACGAAATGGGCATTTGATAATCAACCTCCACTCGGTGTGTTCAGTGGGGGCGTATTTACGATCTAACGGGCGGGGCGGGGAGAGGGAGAGGTGTGACGGCGAACAAAAAAGAAAATCGCCCCTTGGGTTTTACCCTGTGCGTTGTACTCGCATTTAAATATACTGTAAGGTTTAATCTAATGTGGTCTTCACTAAGACCGCCATCCGTCTGACAAACAAAATAGTAAAACATATTGCTTTTTTTCTTTGCATATTCTCAAAAAAATTAAATGCATATTATTTTTAAAAAGTAATTTTTATTCAACGAAAAAATATTTAAATGTTTTCGCATTGCATACTTTAGGAGTACTTGTAGTTCTATGTACAATAATTCATATAATTTATATGAACGAGATTTACTAAACTATAAGATTTTAATGTCTGCTGGACGTCGGTGTATTGTGAGTACCTAATCTACTCGTATAAACCTTAAAACAATATATTTATATTTGATAAATCAGTGTTTGTAAATTGCAATAGATATGATAATAACGTTTTATTTCAATACGTTTGGAAAATACACTGTATCCATTTTGAATATCTATAAGAAAACAAGTTATTTAATTATCAAGAGAAATCAGTCAATATTCAATAAGACGCACATTCTTGACTATTTATACTTAGGAATTTAATATTATATGTTATATCTAAATATAACTACACACATATACAATGTTGAAGTATACATATATATACATAATACACTTTGGCTTATTCGGTTTATTGATGTATAGGTAGGGGAATTAATTTTATAAAGTACACTATAGCTAGTTAGTAGTAAGTGGGTCCATAGAGGCGACACTCCACTCCACACAAACTCCACCGCCACACATACTCCACCCGGACCGCCACACAAACTCCACCCATACCACCGCCACCGCCACTCCACCCGGACCGACCGCCACTCCACCCGGGGCGACCACCACCACCACCACTCCACCGTCACACACACTCCACCCGGACCGACCACCACCACCCCACCTGGCAGTTCACCACTCCACCCCGGCAGACCGCCACCACCGCCACTCCACCCGGACCGACCCCACTCCACCCCCGCCATACCACACAGCACAACCCTATCACGCGTTATCACAATACAATTAATATGTGTACGTCAGAAAGTAATTATTTAAAAAATATTCTTGTATAATGTTCGGCTGTCCACCCCCCCCCCCCCCCCCCCCCACTACCCCGGCAGACCACCCTACCTTGTATAGCTGTAACCCCGACTGAAACACGCGCAATCTTCAGTCGCAGTTTTCCTTTCATAGTGACAAGTTGTAACACAGTGTATAAAAATGGCTTCAAGCAGTGAACGGGTATACAAATATATTGCGCCTGAACCACCGGCCGAACTCATCGACTGTACCAACTACACAATCGATTTTGTAAACCGCAAGTTTTTACAAGTCGGCATCGATCCTACACATGAGTTCAATGTCTCTGTACGTATAATTACTCCGTCGCGTTTTGTAAACATTTCCGTGGACTTTTTGAAACGTATATATTCATTGATGGGGCATATTCTATCACATATACTGGATACTACAGTAAAATACAAAAGATGTATTTTTCTGGAGAACGAATTTGTTTTGCTTACGTCTATGATATATAGAGGGGAGTGTATGTTGGTGATAGAATCAAAAGTTGAACATGGATGTAGAATTTTATTAAGTCCGAAAGAACTAATGGCAATTCAAAACATGGAGTGGACTATTTTCGAAACCGTAAGCAGAAAAACGATGGTCGTACGGCCAATGATTCTATTACAACTTGATCAGATAACGGAATATTTTAAAAATGATTATAATATTGAAAAAGACGCGACACTCGAAGAATTTGTAGCAATAATCAAAGGAATTCAAATTGAATTAATATCTAAACATGTACCGAAGAACAAATATAGTTTTATAAATCAGATAAAACTGCTTGCAACTGACCAACTAGCAATCGGATGGATGGAGAAACTTAATAAATCATTAAAAGTATGAATGCGTGATTTTTATTTATTTTAATTATACTAAAATATCTATTTAATTAGGGTGTCGAAGAAAATTACGGTCCGGAAGATTTCTTCTCGCCTCCGTTTACTCAGAGTTGTATGTCTCGGCCATGCAAACAGTCAAAGAAGACGGTAATCTTATAAATAATAATAATAATAATAATAATAATAAATATACTTTATAATCAGGTGAACGATGAATACGATGGACCCGCCCCAGCCAGAGACGAAACAAAAAATTTAAAAGTAAAGAAAGTATATAATCATTTGAAACCTTGAATATAATTGTATTAATTTTTTAGGATTTTTTCGAGACATATGATTCAACGATGACTCCAATAGAAGCCGACAATATAGCAGACGAAAACAATTGTTTTTCTCAATATTTGTTTTGATATATACAATTTGTATAATATTTAAAAAATAAAAAAATCTTTTTTCTCTAAATCATATGTGTTTTTACTCCCGCCCATAAAAGGGGCGGGACCCCCTTGAGATTCACCTATCTAAAGACACCCACCCCATTAATACTAGCGGTATTAGCGCCCCGGTATCACACTACAAGACAGTCGTGAGTCTTCCGTCAAACGAGTCGCGTGTGCCTTATTACTAACTTATATCGAGACAGTCGTGAACGTACATAACAAAAATGGCTAATAATCTGATCGATTGTACTACATTTTTTGTTGATAGCAATATTTTTATAAATATAGGATTAGATCCTGATTTTTTGTTAAATTGCGTTATATGCGTCTCAAATAACTTGCAGTGTGTTAAAATGAGTGTTGAATTATATAAATCTCTAAATATAGCTCTTAACAACATAAATTTTTTACTACCATCTCATTTACTGTTGGAGGAGTTTAAATTGATATCAATAGAAAAATACAACGGTGACAACGTTCTCTCAATAAAGTGTTTGCAACAGGATCAAGATGTGCAATTAACTAAAGAGAATGTTTCAAGGATCTTGCAATTAAGTGATGCCATTGAAGAAGTCATTCAGATGAAAAATGTATACACACGGTCTACTGCATTAAATCAGGCAAGTAAAATTGCAATGTATCTTGGAAAGGAAATGCCGTTACCCAAAGATACAAAAATAAACGATGTTGAAGATTATTTGACCCGTATCGATGTCCAAGAATTGAAAGAACAACTTCCGTTCGCTGGTCTTTGTTTAATAGCAGATTTGAAGATTAAAGCAGTCAAACAATTGGCAAGGGGTTGGTTATCTTCTTCGATCGAAACTAAGGTAATACAATTTTATTTTTACATATTATTTTATACTAAAGAAAACAATTTTTTTTTTAGCCTGAAGTCAACAGGCTGACGACGAGGGCATTCCTAGCACGTAAAAGGGCAAAAGCAATCCGCAGATTAAGTTTTCATCTATAATATTTTATTATGTAATTTTCATATTGTTGACAATAATTTATAAAACTTTATATTTACAATATTGTTTTTTTTTTATTTTTTTTTTATTATATCATTATTTTTGTATTAAAACATAATGTAATATTTTATTGTAATATGACATTTTATTATATAATAAAAAGAAAAAACATGAAATTTAAAAAAAAGTATTTTTATTTTACAAACTATTTACAATTTTCTTACATCACCATTAAATGGATTATAAGTTATAATTTGGTCGTGTAAGATGAGACAATAGGCTGCAGTCTTTTCAGGTATGGTAATATCAGTCTCAAATTCAATACGTAGGTCCACGGTTGACGACTTCACATTGTCGTTTTGATGCGATAGATCGACAACGACGATTGGTACATGGTTTTGATAAATATGTTTTGACAATAACGGCTCGCAGTAGTCTCTTTCGTAGTAAGATTTTTGAAAATCTGTGTAAGCTTTATACAGTATCGAAGTTTGTTTGTTTTGAAAGTCTGCTCGGAAATCTTCGTACGGATACGCTTCAGAATTTAAGATTTTTCAACCTACAGTGGTCAAATCGACCGGCATCGAGTGTTATATTATTTTTTCGATCCGTTTGAAATCCTATCAATACAAATCTAGGTTTTTCGAGTAAATTGCTAGACTTTACAGTCCACGAATGTGAAGTATTTTTAGGTAGCACTGGATATTCGCAGAGATCCCAGGTTCTGAACGCGCACGATAACGTTTTACGAGAATCCATTATTTTTAACAGTCTTAACTTTTCTTTATCACTAACTTTGATAATAGGCATCTTCCATAATATCTTAGTCAGTTCGACTGTAATTTTTTTATTTTTCTCAGAGTTATCAGTAACGTGTAATGTGTCGAAATCGGTTGACGAGCGATTCAAAATCAATTGTTGATTACAATTAAGTAATATTTTTTTGTAATCTTCAAAAAATCCAAATAGATGTTTCAGTGGAACGCAGCCGGTAAACACATTGTTGGCCATGAAATTTTTATTATTATCGTTACTACCCAACGACGACCCCCAAGCCGCATTTTCCAGCGCGTTCAAGTCGTTTGGAGTATATGAACAGTAACCTTTCAAACAAGACGAAATTCCGGGTGATTTTATTTTCTGTACTTCTACTCCGTTTATCTCGTATCGCATTTCGGAGAATAAAAACGCCAATCCATTATTCGAAAAACTAACGTCTCCAACAGCATCGGTAGGTTTATTTATTTTTCCCTCGATGTACAGATAACTCTCACATGGAAAAGTGTAAGAATCCATGTTTAAAACACTTATCCTAATTTCATCGTTATTAGAAAAAGACATGTTTGAATATGGGGTGAACGAATGATAATTCTTTTGTGTTATTTTACACTCGTCGACATAGCCGGCTGCTACGTCTAAATACGAGTCATCCATGATTAAATTTTCAAGGAACGAAGAAAATTTAAATTATTTTTCGTGAGTTTGGTTTCGGGTTTTTTCGGTTTGGATGTTGACTTCTTGACTGTAGATACAATACTGAGGGGTTTTTTGATTGTAGCTCTTTTTATATTGATGTTAAATTTGAGTGCCATACCCACGCGTTATTTGCAAGCGAATCGTAATTGGTTCGCCGCGTAGATTTATTAGACAATCGTTCTGATCTTTTAATACGATATTTACTCTAGATATTGAAGTCGTGTTGAGACCATAAAAAACTGGATGTCTAGGTACCTCGACGATTTTATAGCCTGGTGGAACAGTTGGATAGAGTTCGTGTATGATCTGGCTCGGTGCTCCGTCACAAAATGAACCAGTAATCAAGTTGCACTCTACTTTTATACTATTGATTTTCATTATTTTGACCGTACTTTCAGATTCATGATTAAGACCCGTGGTGTATACAACATTTCCGAAACCCAACAATTTTGCTATGCTATTCTCGACGCCCAAGTCCACATCATGACTACACGAGAGCGTACACTTTAATGTGGTATTGTTTGCTTTTAATTCAAACCAATCGACATATTCGGGCACATTTTTTTGTATAAAAGACTCTAAATTATCAAACTCATACGACCCCGTAGGTATGATAACGTAATCATTTTGACCGATGATATTTCGGAAACCGATAGTATTGCAACCGGGTTCGATGTTTGGTATCGAATTATTTGTCTGTAAGCTCAAAAGACATATTTGTGCTGTGTTTTCTACTTCTAGTGGTGGAAAAATATCGCATGACAATTCGCTCGAGTTCCCGTTTAACGTCAACGTGTACATGATAAGAATTTTAAACACAAGTGTCCGCAGTTTGTAGTATTATATTTCTGATCTCTGTTATAATTGAAATTAATGTCACAGCCGTGAAAATATTTTTGTACTTCTAATGGAGGTTGTAAATTTCCAAAACTGTCGTAATAATAGACTTGATTTCCGATTTTTTTATACGCTACCCAGTGAGTGCCTGTACCGCTTTCCGAATCCAAGTTAACAATCGCTGATTCTATTCGTTTGGGACGTTCAGATAACCTGTCTCTAGTAAACACGCCGATGAAATGAGGTATTTTCATTAAGCGGGCTATTTTTATAAGTTCGTAATCGTACAGTGCTCTTCTGGGTAACGTAGATATTAGTTTTTTTTCGCTTTTTTGCCTCCACCTCTTTTATATGGGGCGAGATATAGACCCGAACCGATTTTGTACGAGTTGCCCTTATACGGAGCGAGATATAACCCACCGCCCAAATGCGTCGGTATGTTTCTTTTAAATTCATTGGCCAGCTTAACTACGTTGGAAACGCCGCCAGTTAGAGCTCCCAAGGCCGATAAACCAGCAAAAATCGGAATAAGTGGCAACACGCCGCCTTTTTTCGGAACTGTTATTATTCTAGGAACTTTTGTCTTTTTATTTTTGAATGTTTTTCGTGCGACGGCTACACATTTTTTACTTAATTTCATCAGGTTTTTTTCACCTATATTTTTCTTTATAGCGTTTTTAACTGCTTTGACGGCCGCTTTAAACCCACATCCAGCTCCGATTTTACGTTTTGCTTTCATGGCTGTTGTCACGCCCCAAGCCACTGCTTTTTCTTTTAGACTAGAATCTTTTGCCTTGAACCTATCCCGGGCTCGCTGCTCTAATATATAGTCGGCCTCGTTACGATCTGTGATAGAGTTACTACGATCGTACGCAATATCGTGATCTCTACACGCCGAGTCCAAGGGGTTGATTCCTTTATCTCCGTGAGCTAAACGTTTTTTCAAATTTGTTCCCGGTCCACAATATTGATAACCTACACAGATACATCATAGTTTAAATGAATTTAAAATAATCACCAACACTTACCGGGCACGTGAATCTCGAGTGGTAATTTGTTTATAAGCGTGTTGATGAGGCCTCCTCCCTTATTCTTGTTGTTTCTTCGTACGAGTGACATTGTGTACTGATTACATTCTCATTGCAACAAAGATATTTATATATAAAAATGAAATTAATTGAACAAAAACTAAAACTTGCAGTTGAAAACGTGGACCCACCTACATCGATTCAGAACTATAGACATGGAACGCTTCTCCCCAATACGATACGAGCGCTTATTGTCGGTCCTTCTGGCTGCGGAAAAACCAATTTAATTTTCGCTTTACTAACCAATATAAACGGAATAAGATTTCATAACGTTTACATATATTCTAAAACATTGGATCAACCGAAATATAAAATGTTGAGTGATATTTTATCAGGAATTGATGGAGTACAATTATTTACGTTCTACGAAAACGAACAAGTTATTGAACCCGAGAAAGCCTTACCAAACTCTGTGTTTATTTTCGACGATATTATTTCAGAAAACCAAAAAATCGCTAGAACATACTTTTCCAGAGGTCGACATAATTTAGTGGATATTTGCTACCTGGCTCAGAGCTATTCAAAAGTACCTAAACAACTTTTGCGTGACAACGCTAATTTTATTGTATTATTTAAACAAGATGAAACTAATTTAAAACATGTTTACATGGAGCATTGCTCTGGCGATATGACGTATACTGAGTTTAAAGACTTTTGTACGACATGTTGGCGTAAAGGGAGATTTGAGTTTATCGTAATTAATAAAGACTGCGAACGCGACGACGGTCGATATCGTCACGGGTTCGACACATTTGTCGTTATATAAACCAACGTTTTTATAAAACTTCGTCATTTGCAAACATGGCTGGTAATGGTGAAGTACTCGGAGAATTGATTAAAGCCAAAGAAAACATTAAACGCAAGTATACAGCATTAAAACACGGTAAAGCCGATATTCATTCATTGGTATCAGAAACATTATACCCGATTATCGAACCATTGAAAGAAATTAAGCGAAATAAACCACCAACATTTCAACCTCAAATCGCAGAACTCGATTCAAAAACTATAAACGAAACAGGAGACACTTTAGATTCTGAAATTTTATTAGACTTTTTAGATTCTTCCAATAGAGACAATAAGTATGGGCCTAAAGCACAATCAAACGGTGCTATACATTTAGGTAAAAAAGAAATTAAACTTACTGACAAGACGTTGACTATCGAAGATACTTCATACCCGCTAACGCGAGGTCTTAGCAGTTTGATATTTTCGAAAATCCCGAAATCATACACCGCAGACGATTTGAACACATATAAAACTATATTAATTCAAACATCAGCACATTTAACATTAGACGAGAAAAAAATTAAAAAAGGTGGAAATAAATTCACTGATATAATCAAGCCATTGTTCGCATCCGGTAGTGGTATATCTGTAAAACTGCAAAAGCATAATTTAGTTTATTGGAACGACCCTAACGAGTTGGTTAGTCGCTTACGGTTACTTTTGGCCTCTCAAACTGCTGGTAATACAGGCGTTTCCAACGAAATACTTTCAATTTACGAAGAATTGCTTGAAGCAGGCTTAATAAAACGTATTCCAAATGTCTAAACGCGATATAGCAATCGAACTACACAAACCGGCCAGAAAAAATTATACGAGGCGAAGAGTTAATGTGTATGGTAAAAACGATCTATGGCAGGCCGATTTGGTTGAAATGATACCATATTCAAAAATAAATAAAGGTTATAAATATTTTCTAACGGTCATAGATTGTTACACGAAGCTAGCATTTTCTAAACCTTTAAAGTGTAAATCGGCTAAAGAAGTTTCAAATGCAATGTCAAAAATACTACTCAAGCGCTCACCAAAACTATTACAGGTAGATAACGGCAAAGAATTTTACAATGCAACATTCGATGCGTTGATGGAGAAACATAATATACACAAATATTCTACGTATAGTACAACGAAAGGGTGTATCGTAGAACGCTTCAACAAAACTCTTAAGGGAAAAATGTATAGGGAATTCACTGCACGAGGCTCACACGAATGGGTTTCTATTTTACCAAAGTTGGTTGATGAATACAATAATTCAAAACACAGAACAATATCTATGACACCAATACAGGCCGATGCAAATCCTTCATCAGTGGAATTAAAACAGCGCAAAATTATTAACGTAAAAATTAAATTCAACGTTGGCGATTATGTTCGCGTTAGTACATATAAAGGCGTATTTACAAAAGGATATTTACCGAACTGGTCCACGGAAATATTTAAAATTATAAAAATTAATAAAACGTTACCCGTTACATATCAATTACAAGATTATAATGGAAAACCGATCGCTGGTTGTTTTTACTCTGAAGAAATATTAAAAACAAATTATCCAAACGATTTTTTAATAGAGAAAATAATTCGTAGGAAGGGGAAACAGATATTGGTAAAATGGGTGGGCTTTGACAATACGCACAATAGCTGGATTTATACCCGTGATGTTAAAAAATAATTTCAGTCGCTCTACAGACATGAACGTGTTTGGTAGTTCTCGGGATAGTGAAACAAAAAAATTTATTTCAAATCTTGAACATTCGCTCAAATCGTATTCGTCCAAATTGGTTAAATTTGAGCGTTTACTCGAAGAAAATCAAAAATCCATTCAAATACAAGAAGAACAAACGGAAACGTTACAAATAACGTGTTCAGATATAGCTGAGCGTGTAAGTAAGCTTGAAAAACCATTACAAGATATCACAGAACAGTTGAAAAAAATAATCAAGGCTGTCGATATTATAAACAAACTATAATGTCTTCGGCCATTTTGGATATTCATTGTCTTCGCGGAGTCCACATCAAATACGTGATTAAAGAGATGTCTATTTTAGACACGGAAACTTTCGCAACTCAACACTGGATCTTTAAACACACTTCTTTGACACAAGACGCAAAAAGTAGGAGTGTAAACAGTTGGTTACAACGTTTGTATCACGGTTTATCATTGGAATACGGAGATGTGGAGTATACAGAGATACAAAAAATATTTGATTCGTTCAAATTCAGTAGAATTTACGTCAAAGGTTTGCACAAACAACGGATTATCAACGAGTTTATGCCGCACGCCACCGTCTTTGACATGGAAAACTGGGAAAATTGTCCTCGGCTTCGTGAATTGAACGAAGAAACACTACCATGTTGTATTTTTCATATGGAGTTTAGTCCAAAACAATGTACATCGTATAAAGTATTTGCATTAAAAAAATGGTATCTTGATAATGTTTAAGATTATAACAATATTTTTTTTATTTAATAAACAATAATAATAATATTTGAACATTGGTTTATTTATTTTTTCCTATGTTTAAGAAGGTTTAATTTAAAAAAAAAAATCACAGATAATATATACAATAATATTTGAACATTGGTTTATTTATAAGGTATAATTTAAAAAAAATCACAGATATATACAATAATATTTAAACATTGGTTAATTTATAAGGTATAATTTAAAAAATCACAGATATATACAATAATATTTAAACATTGGTTTATTTATAAGGTATAATTTAAAAAAAATCACAGATATATACAATAATATTTAAACATTGGTTTATTTATAAGGTATAATTTAAAAAAAATCACAGATATATACAATAATATTTAAACATTGGTTTATTTATAAGGTATAATTTAAAAAATCACAGATATATACAATAATATTTAAACATTGGTTTATTTATAAGGTATAATTTAAAAAAAATCACAGATATATACAATAATATTTAGTTTTACAAGTACCCCCATGGTAACGTTTCTATTACGTCACCGGTCGAATACATAACCATACGTTTATCGTATTCCATTTTAAACGTCTTTGCTGTTATTATTGTCGCTAATTCCTTAGTTTTTGAATTTCGTATTATTTGTTGAAATCGCAGTTTTATGTCCCTTATTTCATCGTTCATTATTTTTTTCATACTGTCCATATTTAATTTTTGAATATTTTCGAAACTAAGAGTGAATCCTTTTATTTTTGTCGTTGTTCGATTTTCAATATCAGTGTGCGCTATACTTTTAGGGCCTGTAGATACCCAGTCGGTTATATGTATACCTGGTCCTAATTCATCCGTCCACTCACCTAGCATACACCCCGTCTTCACTTCGACATCATCGTAAATATAAAACACACTATCTGTATCGTAATATACGACTTTCTCGCCGAGATTATCTAACATGGTATATAATCTTAATCTAGCATTCGATGTTGTGAATGCAGCTACGTATATATTAGTATTATATTCGTGCCCGACGTATTCGTTAATTTTTTTATACGACACTTCCACTAAATCGTCAGTCAAAAAAACTATGTTTTCAGTTTCCAATTTACTGTCCAGCAATACTTGGTACCACCTGTCCGGTTTTGATATTATTTCGGTTTTCGTCTGATTAGGCCTTTGTCCAAACTTACCCCAAAACGAATTTAGACATATTTTAGCAAGTGCTCTTAATCCAGGATTTTCTTTTATATTTTCAATGTCCATATCGATTCCTACTGCATTTTTTACTGCTGAAATATAATCATTAACCGTCCGATAGTCATTTTTCCACGAGCTTGTTTCTAACTTAATTTTTAAAAATCGCTTAATATACTCCTTAAATAATGTGTTGGATTTTTTTTTCAAAATGTTGCACTTCATAAACTTTCATGATTTTATATCCTTTTTCTAAAGCTTTTTGTACTTCGTCCGTTGTCCAAGTTCCTATAAGTGCTTTCTGCTCATCGTTGTGTGTACATTGTCTAATTTTATCTAGCTGGCATTGTTTACAAAGTGTAAATATTAATTTATTAGTTTTCACCGGAAGTACGGGATGATATAAATCGGTCGGCGGTAGTATTTTGCATTTGATGAAACCATACCAATTTGATTCCGAGTATTTTTTTATTGATGGATTAAAAAATTGTTTAGGATGACCTACGGGGTAATTGTCATAGTACATTACTGTTGGGTATAAACTACACACATCAATGTATTTAATTTTTTTATTTTTAACCATTAATTTTGTGGCATTGGTCCTTCCTCCGAAAAATGCATCTCTAGGGTTTAGTGGTTCAATTACATCATTTTGATACTGCATCATTTGTTTGTAATTTTTGTGCTTTTTCCATTTACAACTCCACATCTCTTCAACTTGGTACCCTTTTTGTTTCAAATTAATTGTCCGTCTTATCGTATCATTGTATAAATCAGTCATAGTGTTATTATTAACGGGGTTAATATCGTTAGGATTAAAACACTCCGGACAACCGTGCCAGAAACAGCCATGATATTGGTATACTTTTTTCTCTGTCTCGTCGTAACCGTCTACTCTAGCACCACATATAATAACTTCTCCACCGTTTAACGCGTGTTTTATATTTTTATTTTCGTTCAATATTTTGCTTTTCAGCCACTTTATCGAATCGTCTGAAAAATTGTCTTTTTTAACATTTTGAACGACTGCTATAGTACCACCGGACAAGTCGCTCTGTCGATAAATGGCCATACAAACACTAGCGATCGTTATATATTTAAAAGGATCAATATTACACACGTCCAAAAATTGTTTTCTCAGCTCCAAACACCCTCTTCGTAATATGTCGACATCCGAATTGCAATATTCTTCCAACTCCGATTGGAAATCGAATACATAATTCTTATTTATCAATTCGTCGTGCCAATTTATAAATACTGCACGGTGTTTCGTCGTCATAGAATTATAACCGTAATGCGTTTTGTCCGGCAAAGGTCCTACATATCTTTGATTTTCCGGCGTATTAAAAAAATGTGGAAAGTACCCTTTTTTTGCTTCTTTAAGTCCAAACGTTTTCGGAAATTCAGATAATTTTGACTGTATAAAATTATGACTATCTATGAATTTAATGTTTAAGCCCCCATATTTTATTTCGAGCATCATAATTTTGGTCCCGTTACGAATTACTTCGTACTTGACGGTCGGCATATTTTTTAAAATGTACTGTATAATGAAATAGGTGTCGTACGCTTTCGAATTATGTGCTATGTAAGTTGTTCCTTTCATTACTTTGCTCAGCGCCCATTTACAAAATTTATCATTGGCCGAACCAGCGTCGTCTGTAGAAAATACATATTTTCGGCCTTCAAAATCGTGAGCAATAACCATATTTGGTATGTGCGTACCGGTATTTTGCTGAGCTTCATAGTCAAAAAATACATAATTTGTCGAAAACGTACAGTTTTTCTGTTTTTCTGTTGATTTTTCGTTACAGATACATGATTCTACACAATATCCTCCTTTACCGGTTCTCCGTTGCATATAACATTTATGGACACTAATTCGAATG
This sequence comes from Metopolophium dirhodum, assembly GCF_019925205.1. Lineage (NCBI taxonomy): Eukaryota > Metazoa > Arthropoda > Insecta > Hemiptera > Aphididae > Metopolophium > Metopolophium dirhodum. Next base: position 126,669,408 of record NC_083560.1, read on the forward strand.
TTTTCTTGCTTGCAATTATGACATTGTCCATAACCGCAAACACTGATGTGCGTGCGGTCATTCCTCTGTACGACAAAATTACAACTGTTACATTTATATTCTTTATCACAAACGTTTTTATGTTTTCTTAAACACTCATTATTAACACAATAACGGTTACACTCGTGACAAAAAATTTTTTTACATGTAAAGTTTTGTATGTGATATTTTTCGTTACACAGCCTACACTTTTGCCCAGGTCCATTTTTACAGGCGTGCTTCTTTTTATTGTTATACCCCGTATCGCATAACTCGCAGTAGTATACACGTTCTCTAAACGCTGACATAGAAAAAATACAATGAAAATGATCATTTTTTTTCAAAAGGTAAACTTTATATCTATTTTCAGTTCCTGTGTAGTCGATTTCACAACAATTATCTGCGTTTACGACTTTAACTTGAATTTTGAGTAGTTTTTCAACCTTTGATATGTCACGATACGTAAACGGCCTGCTGTCATTTATTTCTAATTGATGGCATAGTTCTTTTGTCAAACGTGTTTGAATATCGTATTTACCAAGTCGCAGGTTTTTTATTTGGTATTTGTTTAATTTGTGTCCTAATATAACCGAGGTCTTGTAAGATAGTCCCACTATAATAGCACGGGGGCAACATAGTTCATCCTGATTTTTAATTTGTGATATACATCTTTTGTTTTTGCTAAATAGGTCCAAGTACTCCCAGGTTGGTTTAGGTTTTCCACCTTTAGGCATTATGATAACTTGAAAACCGAACACCGTATCGTTGATGTTCACTGATTGATCCGACGTTAATATATCACTGATTTTATTTAAAATTTTTTCTCCTGACACATTACACGTCATATTGCCAGTGGATATTGGTGTAAAAAACTTCGGATTGTTGGCGTGCATATTAACGATGTCACCATCAGCGAAATTTGTAATTTTTTTAATATTTTCAATCATATTTTGTAATCCTTCCTCCAATAACGTATTTAAACTAACTATATCTAAATCCCCCGACATAGGTTTTAATGTGATATTATAATCAATCATATAAGCATTATACTTTTTTATAAATTTAGTTTTCTTATTGTTAATTTTCAACAAGTCAGACTCTAAGATGAGCGTTTCAACGTTGTATGCTAGTTTTGCTTTTTTTGCTCCGAGCGGTGTGTCTATGTGTATACGTTTACCTAAAAAAAAAATATGCACTCATATAAAAATATACACTAATATAAAAATACTAAATAAATACTTTGATTAGAAGGTCCAGCTGGTATATTCTCAACGAAAATATCGGGGGCTACTTCAATCATATTCTTATGCTTACCTATAGAAAAAAAATATGTTGATATATAAATATAAATATAAATAGTTTATCATACTTTTTTCGAAATTATCCAACACTTTAGTGCAATATTCGTCGTCTTCAAACATTATAATATCATCTAATAAAAAAAATAAAATAAAATAATTTTTGACACTACATATAGGTGATTTTCATACTTGTTTCATTATTTTCGAACTTATCCATCACTTTAGCGCAATATTCGTCGTCTTGAAACGTTGTATCTAGGAAAATAATAATTATAATCATATTTAACACTAAGTATAGATAATTTTTCGTACTTGTTTCATTATTTTCGACATTAGTGCACAATTCGTCGTCTTCAAACATTATATCATCTAGGAGAATAATAATATTAATATTTTACACTAAATATAGGTACATTTCATACTTGTTTCATTATTTTCGAACTTATCCATCACTTTAGCGCAATATTCGTCGTCTTGAAACGTTGTATCTAGGAAAATAATAATTATAATCATATTTAACACTAAGTATAGATAATTTTTCGTACTTGTTTCATTATTTTCGACATTAGTGCACAATTCGTCGTCTTCAAACATTATATCATCTAGGAGAATAATAATATTAATATTTTACACTAAATATAGGTACATTTCATACTTGTTTCATTATTTTCGAACGTATCCATCACTTTAGCGCAATATTCGTCGTCTCGAAACGTTGTATCTGGGAAAATAATAATTATAATCATATTTGACACTAAGTATAGATAATTTTTCGTACTTGTTTCATTATTTTCGACATTAGTGCACAATTCATCGTCTTCAAACGTTATATTATCATCTAGCAAAATAATAATAATATTAATAAAAAGAAAATATACACCCCGAACACTACTACGTAAATGTTTACAAATATTTTTCTAAGCTCCTTAAAAATGATACAGGTTGAATAACTACGTATTGCCTAAACACAACTCCTTAAAAATGATCGATGGGGTACAAAATATTTTTAAGTTATAACCATGTACTTACCGTGATTTTTTTTTCATATGTTTTCGTAGATTACCATGCATATTTTTCGTGTGTCTTTTAAGACTGTCATTTCGAACAAATAAAACACCACAAACCGAACATTTGAATTTTTTTTTTTTATGACTCTTTAAATGCCTAGTTAAATTATCTTTCCGAGAGAAAACGGATAAACACTCGTTGCATTTAAACATTTTTAAAAATATAACGTCTGAATGGTAGTGTACAAGTTGACAGACTGACTTGTCCTGGGTCTTTAGTGATTATTATTATAAAAAAGACTCTTTTACCCTGGAAGGGGTAAACATCCCTGGTAGGGGTTGACACATGTAATCAAATGACCGTATCGTCCTTGGTCTGCACTGAGTATTACAAAAGACTCAGGGTAGAGGGTGTTTACCGATTCTACTCACTTGTCTAATGCGATCATTTTTTAAGACGAACAATATTATGTAGGTCAGTACGACTGTAACACGTTATACGCTTGTGTGTTAAAATGTTTGATTTAACAATAGTCATTCAGCGGTGATCTTGTAGGTTAGGGTACAGTCGTCGGACAAAAGTATGTGTGTGTTTACGTTATATTAAACATTATACAAAAACAGGGTGAAGACTGAAAGGAGTGGTCATTTAGCGGCGACCTTGCAGGTAAACAGTCGGTGGACAAATTTTTGCGTTATATTATCATATACGTAAAACATTATACACGAATATTTTTTAAATAATTACTTTCTGACGTACACATATTAATAGATTAATTGTATAATTGTATTGTGATAACGCAGGATAGGGTTGTGCTGTGTGGTGTGGCGGGGGTGGAGTGGGGTCGGTCCGGGTGGAGTGGCGGTGGTGGTCTGCCGGGGTAGTGGGGGGGGTGGACAGCCGAACATTATACAAGAATATTTTTTAAATAATTACTTTCTGACGTACACATATTAATTGTATTGTGATAACGCGTGATAGGGATGTGCTGTGTGGTATGGCGGGGGTGGAGTGGGGTCGGTCCGGGTGGAGTGGCGGTGGTGGCGGTCTGCCGGGGTGGAGTGGCGGTCTGCCGGGGTGGAGTGGTGAACTGCCAGGTGGGGTGGTGGTGGTCGGTCCGGGTGGAGTGTGTGTGACGGTGGAGTGGTGGTGGTGGTGGTCGCCCCGGGTGGAGTGGCGGTCGGTCCGGGTGGAGTGGTGGTGGTGGTCGCCCCGGGTGGAGTGGCGGTGGCGGTGGTATGGGTGGAGTTTGTGTGGCGGTCCGGGTGGAGTATGTGTGGCGGTGGAGTTTGTGTGGAGTGGAGTGTCGCCTCTATGGACCCACTTACTACTCTAGTTCCTTGATGTATGACTTTTCACTTTCCGTTGATTTTACGGATAAACATGAGCCACTATTATAATAGCGGATATAATATAATATCGCTTTTAACCCCATGGTATTAGGCTGCCTATATATATGTAATATGTATATATTATGATATATACATCAGCGGTGGACCAAAAATATTATAAGCTTATTACCAGGGCCATGCACATGAATAAATTAAACGGAACCCATAATACCCCTTTTAAAAATTCCAACAACTAATTTAACCGAAACCCGAAAAAAAACCTCTAGCTTGGTTAACCAAAAACCCGAACAATATATTAAATTAAAATATACTGCATGTAAGATGTGACGTATAATTCTAATGATAAATTCAAGTGAACGTGTTTCCTCCATTTATTGTAGGTGCCTAATATACTTTAAATGAAAATTAAAATGAAAAAAATAATTCCAAGGTCTTTAATTGCATAAACTCATGAATTCACGACGTACAAACAATAATGCAGAATTTCATAAATATGATCATCCTGAGGTACACCTGATGGAACTGAAATTTTTTTTCGAAACACATCAATTTAATCTTATTTTTAACTGTTAATTATACATATATATTATATATGAATCAATTAACACCATTCAACTTCAACTTCGATAAATTAATTAATACCATGTGGTTGACCGTATTAAATACACTACTGATATTTATATTCAGTATTGACTGCATTCAACTGATTACATTACTAAACTGTTACCTTATAATTAAAATACATTTTAAATTTTAAATTTTATAATGTATGCGTGGGCGTATTTTCCAGGCGATTGTCGGTTTACCGAGTTGTAGTTTTTGATTCGATAATTTTCATTCGTGAAAAAATATGCTTACAAGTGTAAGTACTGCCAAAGAATCGTTTATAAAGCATTGTTTCGTAAATTACCATATTATGTCCTCATGTCTATATAATTTGAATAGGTACATAATTGAACGTTCAACGTTATTATACTTTTTCTTTTAATATTGTGTTGTTCTGTAAATCAATCATCTCCATTTGCATATTATTTTCTGAGACATCTTCAACTGCTAATAAAAATGGAATTGAAAACAAATTAAACAATTTTTCATTAGCTTTGAAATCTAAGAACTTTGAATGAAACCTGAGTTTTAAATCAGAGATTATGCGTATTTTTCCACTGATGTAACATTGCATTTTTACAAACATGAAAAGTGTGTTGTTTTTTTAAGCTAGATCTCCTAAAAGAGAAGATTATTTTCATAGGATTTAATATAAAATATTTGAATAAATTATAAATTAATTTGTTTTGACGTTCCAGGCGTAAATTCAAGTGAATTTAATACCCAACAGGTAGGCAAAATGATTTGTCCATTTGGAATTATTAATTGTCGTTCAGCAATTTTTGATTTACAATTCGTCATGTCCTACACGTCAACAACACGCATTTCTATTTTTATCAAAAACCATTTATTGATTTCATAATATCATTACATTACCTCACCATCTATTTTTGCTGAAAACTCAGTTTTATATGGGATCGAATACCCTTGTATGGAAGACAATTAAATGTATTTTCAGTCTTAGTTTATATGAAAGACTATGATAAGGATAATAATTGTAACACAAAGTAGAACAAAATATTATTTAAGTGCAGGTAAGACAGAACCAGAAAGTAAATGATTTTAACTTGTTGACCAGACTACCCTCTGGCTTAAGTATTAAAATGTTTTTTTTTGTTCTTAATCATTTTAACATTTGTTGGGTAAGTAAAAGCTTTAAAATTCAGTGGGCTGGTAATTATGCTATCCAGCGCTGTTTATAAATTATAAATTATAATTTATTTAACTTTTAATCAATGTACCTATAATGTATGTTTCATTGATTTTTACATTTTATTATAATTTAATGTTCTTTTTATTTTTATAAGACTAATGTCCGTATGCATAAATATTTATGTTTATTGTCCTTATGTTTCCATAATAAAATGTATTAATATCTTTTATTTTTAAGTAAATACAACAAATATACATATACAATATAATATTCCGTGTTCATAAAATTCCCATAAATATCATCCCTTACTTCAAATAAGTCTTTATTATTTAACCTTATAGTCTTCAAATTTTCTCGGTCTTGCCCAATTTCGTCATCATTTAAAATATAAATGCTTTAAAAAAAAACAGATTTTTATTTTACCAATTGTTTTGAAAAGTACTGGACAATTTAAACTTTTAAGTCCTCTAAAGTACTAACTACTGTAACTAGATTCAATTTTCTACGAGAAACTACCTTTGGAATAATTAAAGATCAAACTATCTAAGTATTTTTTTAGTAGGTACTCAGTAGACACACAAATAAATAAAAGATATGAATCATTGTAAAACCAATACATTTTTCCTGATGAAATGAATGATTATAACCCATATCAATAATAATTACTTATGGTTGTATAATTATATTGTTATACCTTAGAAGCAACCAAATTTTCATTCAAATTTTTTTATTCCCGTGTTCGAACCAGGGACAGGAACTTTACCAAAATGAACCAGTTTTGGAAACGAGACCCTTTGAATATTGGTAACCGAAACCTCACCAAAACCCTTATCTAAATTAATTTGAAAGCCGGAACCGATACTTTTACTTTACAAATTTTTTACATAAGTATAAAACCAAGACAGGTAACAAATTTTTATTTTTTAAGAATCGAGAAGAAACCGAAACCTCAATTTTAGTTTTTCTGGGAACCAAACAGGAATCTGAACCGTAAAAATCATCAAGGTTCCAGTCCCTGGTTCGAACACCCGAGTACAACCACAGCTCCAAAACGAAAAAAAATAATACTGTTGTAAATTCTATCTTATGAAATATATTATGCTATTTTATTATACAAGTATAATAATAGTGAAATTTACAGTAACTCTGCGAAGCGTTACTACCCCTATGGTGGGTAACATTTTCCTCCCTTTCCACTTGATCTATCGGTGAAGTATATATATCAGCTGTATGTGTTCTCGATGTTTTGAACGTTATGTCATTTACTGCAGCAGTAGGGCATGGTTTGAATATTTTCTACCCTTCAATAAATATAACATATTTTATATAGAAGACGACGAATTCCTCCCCTATAACTTTGAGTCATACGTGCGTACTATCGAGAAATGTACGTGAAATCATGATGACACAAACATATTCAGCTATATTAGTATACATGTATACAATATACGTCATAACATGGTGTAACAGAAAGACCTGACAAATGAAAAATAAAAATTGATACTAAACGTAAGACAACAGTAAAATTATGAATATTATATTATGGTACAAATTAATTTATACTATAAAAATGTTGATTTTTTAAAAAAATGTAAAAAATAAACTACTTGACTTAAATAAATGATTTTATCATCAACATTTTTCAATAACTTGATTTATAAAATTGGTCAGGTACCTGGCATTTTTTCCAAAAAAATGAATTAAAATATTTAGTATCAAAAAAAAATAAAAAAAAATTGAACTTATATTGTATACCTACTTGTATCACAAGCATCTATATAATATATTTTTCAATATTTACTCGAACAAAAGTTATTTTAAAGTTATTTTATTTGTCAGGTCATCCTGTTACACCTATTGTGTATGCAATTAAGTACCCACATTTAAACCAAAATTCGTATTAAAATTCACTTTAGAGATAATTAATAACAATAATAATTACATTCAATATCTATTAATTAATGATATATTAATTTTAAATTTATACTAAATTACATTTTGCAAATAAAATGACTTATTCCAATATGAGTGTTTATAAACGCAATCGCATAAAATATGCAACACAACATTTTTATTTGGAATCCTTGAAGCATCAATCAAATTTAGCTTACTCTGATATTTTTATCTTTATACATTACACATACTATGCGGTCTATGATAATATTAGCAAAAGCTTAGAACTCTAGGCCTGTATAATATATCATTTGTGACGTGTAGGTATATTTACCGACTATTAGCTGCAGGATGGTGCTCAAAACATTTGGCCTGCAGGAATAATTTCAAAAATAACGACTCTGCTGTACGGTAGGAGTGAACTGTACATAAAAACCTATAATTATTAGTTACCGTAATTGTATTGGATGTGTTAAATTTGAATTCAATGATAAATCATTGTATTCGAAAACGATCTAGCGAAACCACAGGCCGCCTTCAGCTGTGAGAGTAGCGGCCGTAGCTATATACGGATTAGATCACGTCTCCAGGTCGCGGACAGGAGAAGCCCGGTTCCCCTTACTTCGGTTAGGTCAGGTCACCTGTGAATAACTAATAACAGGCCGTGCACAGCTATAAGTCAATGATCCGGGGTTGAGGCCAGCGGTCCCCGGCAGGGCAACCGACCCTGTTCGTGGTGCCTACAGATCTCTGGGGCACGGGCTTACGGTGCATTCCGTTAGCGGGCCACGCGTCCCAGTGTCGGTCGTCAGTCCGTTCGCTCCTAGGACCGGCGGGGGAGTTTTGGACTGCCGTTTCTGGTGGCGTGTCCCGTGAAAGTCCCTCGAGTCGGTAGACGATGGCGGTCGTCGTATACAATATGTCCTACCAATGACGTATTATGGATGGTAGCACGGGTGACAGGTTAGCCCAGGGCGTCGGAAGAGCCATGTCCGGCGTCTGCCTGTCTAAGCGGCTTCATGACCAGCAGAAATGTTGGTCGCCGTGGAGTTGGCTTCGTGCGGGCATGGAAAATTTCGACCACACCTCCATGGTTCTTATCAAGCGCTCAGTGCTTATAAAAGGTCCATGGCCGTATGACATTCAAACCCGGGAAACCACGAGTATTCGAAAACGATTCCGAGCGAAGATGACAGGCATGTTTGATAATTTATTATAATATGACTAAATAATTAATATGACTAGGTAGTAATGTATTTTACTATTTATAGTAATGCGGTATAAATTATTATATGTACATACTCAATGTTCTAAGTGTTTTAAATATCCCATTGTGTATATAAGGTATAAATAATATACTTAAAATTTCAAATCTTCAAAAAAAAAAAAATTTGAATTACAACAAAATAACTAAAATCATTATTCTTTATTTAAAATATATCAAACTATGTCCAAATTTGAACTTCAAATATCAAAATAAAAATAGTGCTTACGACGTAACTTTAATATTTTTAAATGGCTTTAATAAAAACACCAAGGAACTTTTGCATTAAACTAATATTTTAAAAATTATATGATGTACCTACAAAAAATGAAAAACTAAACATTTAGTGAAAATTGTAAGTACTTACAGACTACAGTTATATGGTTTTGAGTTATAACAAAAAAATAAATTTTGTTTCGACGAAAACTAATCATGCGTAAATTGTTTTACTTTATTTTTAGTATATTTTCTGAATTTTATTGTTGTTTTTCTGACTTCTCGAAATGTACAACCGGATCGAATTTTCTATTACGAACCACCCTCAAAATCAAAGCATTTTCTCTACTATTTTGTGTACACACACACACACACATCACTGTAATATCCAATCGCTCAGTTAAGAATCTAACACGGTATATGTTTCGTTTACAACAGTAATATTACTACAAAGGGGTGAATGCATTTGCAGACATGTTTTCAACTTTGACCACGATGCTCGCGGTATATTAATAGTATATTATAGAAGTATCTGTTTTTCTATCAAAAACCACCATAAAAATTTAAGGATTTTGTCTACTACTTGTCGTGTAATATACAGACACACACTTTATTGTAATATCAAATCGCTCCGCTTAGAATATACACTAATAACGTATAGGTATTATGCGTGTCGCTTAAAAATATTATTATTGGAAAGCCCATACGGGGTGAATGTATTTTATTATTATAGTTACAGACAGGTTTTCAACTCTATAACCACTACACTCACTGTACCTGCGCCGCTCTATAATATTATTATTATTATTATTATTATTATTATTATATTATTATTATGACGTTTCGTGCACGAACATGTGCAGCCCGTCCCGCCTGTAACGTTCAAATTTCTGAGAACGTTACACACAATATCCGATTCGACTGTCGAGCGTACTGTCGCGGAATTAAATTATTTCAATAAAACGAATTATTCGAGTTTATAATTACATATCCGAGCGAGCGAGAGAGCGAACGTCGCGTCGTCTCAAAATTAAAATCTCCCGGCGGTTGTCATGCAATTCACGGCTGCGCGGCGGCGCGGATTTCAGCCGAAATCGAATTTCGTCAGTCGTCCTAATTTGATTTTTACATCTCGCTATGAATAAAATTATATTATTGTCATATAACTGTTGCCACGATCATCTAATCCGTCAACGGTTAAAGTCTCGTCTGTATATATCATAATATTAATATATTCGTTAATGTTTTTACCTATATATGTATATGATATTATGTTGATTAAGTTACATTATTCGTATAATATCATATATATTGCTTAACGTGAAATTGGATTTTAGCAGCATTTGGAGTACAAATACAGTGAAACTACCATCATATTACGAAGTCTCGCAGGGAACAAAAATAATTCGTATTATAAATAATTGTGTAGGGTTCTCAAAATTATTTCGTTAAACAGAAAATGTTGTCAAATTTTAAGATCGTTTTATGGAAGTTTCGCTTTTTAACCGAATATGAACGCTCGTCATGTACCAATATTAAAACAGACTGCAGCTATAACATTTAACGCTGTGACCATCGCATCTCCGCGATCTTCCCTCCTATATCGATTGAGTTTGAACTTATCACATTTTTGAAACTTCTTGGACATTTCTATATATTTTAACGTGTGCCTATATAAGGCGACGAGACTAACGCCTTCTTCATGGTCCCAAGCGTTATAACTGGAAATACAATTTTGAAAATTTATGACTTGGGTACACGATCGTTAATAATTATGAAAATACCAATATAATCATTGACTGAGTATAATAATACATAATTTATACAGACCCATCGTCTAGGACTAATTTATTATAATCGTGCGCGTGGGTAAAATAACATCATGGTCTATATTATGCTCTTGGGAATCCATAATATTGTTGGAATCACGGACCTAGAGTAGAGTCATGAATTCCCGGTAATACTACTACGCGTATAAGTAACTACCATAAATTCGTTTACAGTTTGAAAATTCATATACCTAGCTCCAAAGAAATTATTTAACGGAAATAAATTTATACCTAATCAAACAATCAATAATAATAATAATAATAAATCCGAATTTTATGTAGACATTACTAACATTACTATTACACTGTCGTACGCAACACGTTCAAAAAAAAAAAATTTTAAAAAACTTCGCTGAAACATAGATGTAGGTAGGTATAAATGTTTAATATATTATTATTAAAGTGTTGAAGTGTTGAACATTACTCCAGTTTCAAAAATGGAATACTTAAAAATGTTTACGAAGAATAATATTATTTTGTTTAGTGTGACTATATAATAATATACAACACAATTCTTTTGAACAATATACATGCACCAGGTGGATATTGTACGAGCTCGGAGATATGGGATGATTATATCCCAATTTTATAATTATTATCTTAAAAAATTTATACAAATTTTGGAAGTCCGTATGCCCAAATAATAGGTTTGAATAAAATGTGCACCGCTATAATACAAACCAGTACAAGTGACAGTAATATTGCCACAACGCCACCTTGAGTACCAACACGCCTGTCCATGATCAATATTATTTTCAGTAGTTAAGTATAATAATTTATTATCGTTATTGACACATATATACGTGAGTAATTATTTATTTATTTTTTAATTGGTTTTAAACATGTCACGCATGCATCGTAAACATCGTAATTCGTAATCCGTTAATATTACAATTTATATGGTTTATCCTTTATGGCTTTATCGTGTCTTAGATGTGTACGTGAAATATGAGCATTGTACATGCCGAATAACTGAAATTCTGATCTCCGACTATGGTGGACAACTGAACAGGTCTAAGGACTTGTAGGCCGTTGTTCCTATAGGTTGATTCAATGATTTATCTTGCAAATATATTTTAGTATATACACGTAATTTGTACGAATTTGTTTGTCCCTATTCAGAATTCGTATGACATATTGACATCGGTTCGGCTGGAAAATCGATTTTCCATGTGTGTGTGTGTGATTGTATGAGAGAGGGGAGGGCTGCAGAAACAGTTGAATGTGAGGGGGCTGGGAAAACGCACGAATGCACCCCTACTTCTAGACCGGTATTCGGGATATTCCGATAGGTAGATACAATAATTTAATGATTTTTTTTCTACTAAATTATTAAAAAAGTTTTATTTTTTATTTCTAGAACTTCTGTATTTAACAACTAGTAACTAACATCAAATAATAGTGAAGTAAAACTACAATTTGTTTCGTTATATTTTTCAAATTTTAACGACAATATTTATTATAAATTTCATATTCCTAAGTAGAAAATTGTTCAGAATACTTTGATAAATAAAATCGTATACGTAAAACACGTCTAAAATTCAATTTTTATGTATCGAAGTACTCACAAAAATATTCTGCATAGGAATATGAAATTAAAAATGAATTCTGTCGTCCAATTTAGTAACAAAATTAAAATAATATTTATTCACTACAAATAATAAAAAAATATGATATTTTTTTAAAAAAATGCTGTTTTGAAATACCAAATTATGTAGAAAAATATTTTCAAAAAAGTTTAAATTTTTTTTAATAATAAGTGTAAACATTCAACGTACTATCCCCTATATTATATTAAATTTGAATAGACATTCTAAAACAGCATTGTTTTGCATCAAACAAAAGAAAAATAGTTTAAGACTCAACAATGTTGTAAATATATTATATATTATTATATAAGTTTATTGTGTCCAAACAGTGAATACGTTTTGTTTTGTATATTTTCCATTAAATTTGTTTCTTCTGTTCTATTTAATTGTTAGTGTAATTATATATACTTATATTATAAGTGAAGCAATAACTGCGTGTCTAAAATGTGTGGTGAATAAAAGAAGACCTTAAATTACTCCAAATTATATCAAAACTACGGGGATTTTTGTACCATTATTTATCATCTAGGTACCTTCAAATTTCTTATTATTTATAAGATATCCAGTATGCGGTAGAAAGACTTATCTGTAAAATACCCATAATCAATTATTTGACTAGATTTTATTTTAATACCTATATTGCTGTATTCATAGAATAACAATAAACCAATTTTAAAACCATTCCAGTAAAAAATTCCATAAAAATTAAATTTTTTTAGAATAGGCAACCAACAGACACTATCAAATATAATATATAATATAAAAAATATAAATCCACAATATTATAAACACTTTTCAAAAAAAAAAATAATTTATTATAAATCTATCTTATAAAAATGATGATAACTGTTAGTTGCAACTATAATACCTACTATCTACTATATAGATAAGTTATAATAGTTATAAGTTATAATTTATTATAATTTTGCTATGAGAGACATTTAAATGTCGTTTAATAATTATAAAAGTAGGTAGGTATCTCTTTATGAAAATATTGCAATATTATGTGTCGTTTATAAAATCGAGAGTTATATGTTTTCCTAAAAGTTTTATGAAGTATAAGGTATACCTATTATGATTATTGATCGACCAATTTCCCCGTCAAACATCAACACGTTTATTTAATATTCCATTATAGCCACCTATAAGGGTTTGTACATAAAAGGCTATAATATTATATTTTCAGAGATTTCTCTTTTACTATATTCCCTCAAACGCATCCACACGTGTCTGTATGTTTATCCCATTATTATTTATGACTCATGTAAAACACATTTTGTGATGCTCCCAAGTCTCAACACCTGATAGAATATTTCAAGTTGTTAAGTAATGCACGCGTGAAATATTGTATAATATTGTTTTATTTGTAATATTTTTATTTATCGTTAACATCAACCAATATAGGTTTACACTATGCATATTTGTTGGTTTATTTTATAAGTTTATAAGATTGATATAATTTACCGTCATTTAATGATATATTATTCGAAAAATATATTTATAATAAATGTACCTATGTACCTATTTATCTATGTAGTTTAATTTATACGATATATTTTAATTCATTATGAATGGCTTATAAATTAGTTGTTATATTTAACTATAATTTTGAAAACAATCACCAAATTAAAAATATACATATAAATATTATTTTGGAACTATTATTATAATTATTATACGTAGAATAATGTAATAATAATTAATAATAAATTATCACCCCTATAAATCCAATGACAGCCATGAATGTTAATGATAAAATATTAATTAAAATATTATAAAGTGTGTAGGCACTTAGTGTTGTAGACTATTGAAATACCATTGAATTAATTTTTACGCATGTACATATTTTTTGACTTTTAAACAAAATATGTAAAATTATGTTTCAAAAAGTTTTTCCAAACAATCTAAACAAACTCATATTAACAATATAATAGTATTATGAAATTTTAAAATTTAAAATCAATAAATATTATGTTATTCTAGAGTGAGTGATTAAGGTAAGTTAGATGTAAAGTAATAAATATTGGCAAAACAATAAAAAAAAAATAAAAATACAATGACGAACTATGAAAACAATAAACTGTAAATAAATTCAATACTAACCATTTTTATGTCAGTTATTTTTAATTTAATTAACTTTGGAGTGTAGACGGTCAATATTATCCCTGTGTATATGCAAATAAAAATTAATATTATCTACGTATATATCTTGCGTTTTGACAAGGATAATACGGTACAAATTAAACAAAAATAAATATGGAATATAAATTTTATTCATCGCCGAAAACTAATTTAACGTTTAGTCATACGACAATATTATGTCAAATTATCATATAGCTGCTGCGATATTGGAAAAAAATTAATGTAAATGTATCTTATGCATGAAATAAAATAATTGCCTCGGTAAGTGAGATTTATGTGCAGATGACACCTAATGATTGGATTATGAATGCCAAAAGGGTTTGATATAGAGTGCTCTGGTAAACTTTGGATTTATAGGGCACGAGGGACGCCATGGAAATGGGTAAGCCGCCAAACTAAACCATAATTTTTCTTTGGAAGTTATCGGACCCAAGAGTTTCAAGATGATACGTCATTATATTGCCTTAACACATATTATTTTAAGAGTAAATTTATATTATCTTTCGTCTTGTTTATATGCGAATAAATCACGTGAATTAATTTAGCGGAATGGTTCGGAAGTTATACGGAATGGTTACACATTATATAACATACTTCACGGTTGCTGTGGTTCATAGACATTATTGATTATTATTATATTACTGTCGTTTTTGAACGAACGCCGACGTATTGGTACGTAACAGATAGTTTTTAATTTTTTTTCAGTACTTCAAGGGATAACGTTGGGCTCCCGTGGAGTCCTTTTTGTTTTGAAAAAAAATATTTATGCATACCCCTTGTAATTAAATCCTAACCAATAAGACATTTTGAAATACCTATTCAAGTACGCACAATTTTTTTTAATCTATTGCCATCCTCTTTCTAATTATTTTCCCAAATCAAGCACTGCGTACCTGCTAAAAGTACGATACTGTACTAACACAATATGCTCAGAATACGAGCAAGATGAAAATATGATATTGATGCAACATCAATGCCCATTCTAATATTGTTGCAGTTAGATAGTGTCTACTTGTTGTCGGCTTTTCTCGAGATGATTTATATAAAATATCGACGTGAACACCAGAACGGCAGTGGACGTTTCGCTCAAACTTTCATGAGTCTTAATAACGTATTATTCGAGGCAGTGAAGCTGTAGTAAGTACGCGTTGCAGCGTACGCAATCTATGAAAACTATCGTCGAAGAAAATATAAAATGCAATTTAGATACTGCAGGAATAGTTTCAATCCGCTGATGGTGCCTAGGTGTGATGGGATAATAAAGACTGTGCATCGCATCATATTATATGCATACAGAGTGATTCACCACGCAAGAACACTCCCTTTTTCTTCTCCAATAATGTGCAGTTCTTCGAAATCTGATTTTTGGAATTATTAAATAAAAGTACTTATTCAATCATAATTTCATATTATTATAAAATTGATGCTATGTGCCACGTGATGCTATTGTCTAATAATTAATTTGTTTTGATGTAAACAATAAACGATTGAGGCCGGGGGAGATGTTTCTCTTCCGGTCCGCGAGATAGCACGGGGAAAAAAAGTATACCGTATATCTATTTAATAACTTAAAATATCAGAATTCGAATAAATTCATAACTAAAAGAAAAAATGGAGGTGAGCAAGCTTCGTGAGTCACCCTGTATACGTCGTACATGCATTCAGATACCTACGTCTTTTAGGATTACGAGCGGTGTAGTTACAAAATAATAATAATATAATATAATATACCTATTTATATTGTATGTGTGTTAAGTTATTGAGAACGGGATAAGTCCAGCGGAACTACGAAATTTAAAATAAAATAAAAAACGACGGACAGGTAATCGAACGTTTGATTGATCGCGAAACACAACATTTATTTGAGGTCCGAGAATCACGACGATGACAATATAATATGTTCCGGAATATATACAGGCGTAGTACATGCATTATACTTTATATAAAATATCGTATAATAGGTATTTATATTAGCTATATTATGTGTTTATTTAATGGGACTTCCTCGTTTCGAGCAGATATTCAATATGCACGTTGTACACATACAATAGCAGCTGCAGCCGCGTATATAATTACCCCAAACTGAGTTCTGAAAAGAGAAAACTTTCTATTCAGAAAAGTTACCAGTTTCACCCTCCCTCAGAAATTCTGAACGCTATATATAAAATAGGTACGTGAGTGTGTGTATAAGACTGTACGTATACTGTATACCTACGGCAGTGTTGACCCAACTCGTTGGTTGGCCACCGGTAAAATCATTATTGTTCTTAAACATGCAATTTTGTATTTTTTTTTTTAAATTTCTAGATATTCAAAACATTAACCTACCTATCAACATACCTACGTTTTATAAAATTGTAAAAGGTTAAATTCCCAGGTACGAATATCATAGCTTCAGAGCCCGTAACTCGAAGACCTCAAAATGTTTAGTACATTTCAAGTGAATACCAACGCGTAAAAAGTTATTAAATACGATACTTTGTTATTGTTCTACTTCTGTTTCAATTTGTATGGAAAAAACTATTACAAATTAAAATTGAAAATGTCTATATAAATAGCTAGATACGTGTTTTAAAAATGTTTTTTTTATTAGATATAAAGCAGAGCGACTTCCTTGTATATTTTTTATGGAAAAGTTTTCAGTATAGTCCTATACTTCGTTACGTACTGAATTACAGTGTCATCGAATAATATGCTGCCGAATATATGCTTTCTGAAAAAAAAGTTTGAGTCAAGCGTAATTCATCAATATGTCATAACATTTTGGCTTATTGGAATGAGTAGAATAATTAACAATTACACGTAACTATTAGTAAGGCCGTTCGTGTGAGTACGTTATCAGTTAAAATTCGTTTTGCAATTCCATCAATATTTTCAAGCTCAGTTTGTTTTTCTATCTGATCACAGTGAATACAGTGCTATGATTTTCAGTATTCACGTACACACGAAAGCTCCTACAGTTTTCCAGTCCAAGAAGTTATCGAATGAAGCGATTTTTGGATTCGTCAAGCAGTGGGTTACATACTGTGGGGGGGGGGGGGCATGCAATAAACTGTAACATAATTCGATGAGGATAAAGAAATGTTTATTATAATAATAATAACTATTGTGACGATAACACTAAAAATTTTATCCAAATACCCAAATGTACTTAATCTCGTCATGGAAACTGTGTGGAATCGCCCTAATACGACTAATGTAATACTAGTTCTTACATAAAATATGTTTTCGCCGGAATTTAAAGCAACCGACATGGAATGAGTTATAATATAACACAGAAATGCTGCATATTACAAAAATGTTATGTGACATTAATTATTATATATTATATTAATATTATATAACTATAGGTTTTGTCTTTTACTTAGGTACCACTAAGCCCATTATATTATTTGCCGGGCTTGAAACCGATATTGGATACCGATTTTTAATACCGGTTGAAATCGTTAAAAACCATAATCGTTATCGAAACTGAAAGAGAAATCGAAAAAAAACAATAAGTGCTGGTAATAAAAACCGAAATTGAAATCTGAAAAAATAAATACCGATACACAACACCAAAATCGTTATCGAAAAAAAATGTTTTCGGTTTCAAGCCCGGATTATTTGATAGTGTCAGTTTATCCAGATACCACAATCGCGGTCACAATATTATCTTATTCATTATTCTGACGCCTTATACGTTTTCGATTTAATTATTCATTCGAATGGTAATACCTACTACAAAATAAATATTGACTTAAAATACTGGTCGAAATTTTTAAATTTGAATAAACCGTTAACACAATAGCGTTGTAACCAAGTTATTGTACAAAAACAAAATACATGTTAGTATTCGAGTTTAGGTTCATAACAACAAATCAGCCGAACTTTGGTGACTTTAACTCGGTTTAGTATGCGTGATGGAAGTGAAGATAGCGACGGAAATGGGATCACTATCTCAAAAATTGTCGATCCCTTCCGTAGCCGAACGATGGGCGTGGCAACAGACAAGTTCAAGTGCAATATGTGCATCAGATGTTTCTCCTATAAAAGCCATCTGACGATACACCAGCGGACGCACACAGGTGATAGACCGTATTTGTGTGATGTATGTGCAGACAAGTGTTTTGCGGAGCTTTGCTCAAACACCAGCGGATCCACACGGGTGAAAGACTGTTCCTGTGTGACGTATGCGACAAGTCGTCCAATGAAAATAGAAATTCGGTTGTGCACCGACGGATCTACACGGGCGAAAGACTATACTCGTGTGACGTATGCGACAAGTCTTACACAGTTACACCAATAGCAGCCAACTAACGGTATTCCGGCGGACGCACGCACACAGGTGAAAAACCATAGACGCGTATGTCGTATGCGACAAGTCTTACACAATTAGCAGCCAACTAGCGGTATACCGGCGGACGCACACGGGTAAAAACCGTACCAGTATGTCACTAATAATACATTTTGATTGTTTAATTTATGCGTTCAAGAATACGACAGTTTACCATTATTTTTAATATTCAATTTATACCAACACACTTTGTTTAAAAAATGTAATTATTTAAAAAAAAGTTTGGACAGTATGTTTTGGACAGCATGTTCCAAAATTACATCAATTGATGCGCGACGTCAATCGTATTCTTCTGAATTCTTAGATTCAGTACTTTTGATTCGATTCAATTTGATTTTAAACCATTTTGGTATTGCTTTGAATTAAAAATAAAATATAGTTCTTCCGAATTCAAAAATGTGTGTATCGCTTCGTTATAGATAGTCTGTACTTTGTATACTTGATGTTTTAATATCACGTCCAAATTATTACCAAAAAATAGAGAATTTTCTGATATTTACTCAAATATCTATAAAATCAAAGTATTTGCTTTCAAGGGAATTTTTAAATAACAACGACATAAAACTACCATAGATTTCATATATATGAAATACAGATATAATATGTATATTATACTCAAAACCGTTTATATTTTTCGAGGAAATTAGTGTTACTTCGGGAATCT
Organism: Metopolophium dirhodum; assembly: GCF_019925205.1. Taxonomy (NCBI): domain Eukaryota; kingdom Metazoa; phylum Arthropoda; class Insecta; order Hemiptera; family Aphididae; genus Metopolophium; species Metopolophium dirhodum. The sequence continues at coordinate 126,688,779 of NC_083560.1, forward strand.
CTCTGTGTACTAGGGTGATATTTAATTTTATATTAAAGTAATTTCAGCATATAAATATGCAATAAAATTTTAAGTATTTTTAACCTATTTTAAGTATGGTTGAAAGGGTCAACTTTTGAAAACAAAATACAATATTCAATTTCTATTTTTATAAAATTATTTACACACAGATACTTATTTATATTTAAGAATTTGAAAAATATTATTTTTATGCAAACTCATAATATGTCCGGTAGCAATATTATTAATATTTAAAACTGCATTGCACTCGCACGCATTTTGAACTAAGTGCAACGTTATACCTTATTATTTGTGATTGTAACCTATATACATTATGCAACCGCCGTATATACAGATATAACAAAACAATCTATAAAGGCATAAACCGTACCCATTCATAGGACGTACATCACATATCTATATATTACACTGATACACATAAATTGAGAAAACTAATTGATAAGTAGTTTAAAGATGAAAAAATCCTTAGTCAATCCTTAGCAATACAAATTGACCATTTCATAATTGTTAAACGGAAAAATAATTTGCAAATGTTCGTAATTTCAATCCATGTGGTAAAAATATTAACTTTAAATGATTATAAAAAAAAAATCTTGCATGGTACGTAGGTATCTTTAATGTTTTTTCAACAACTTCTATAACAGAACTTACGGAATCTTGTATCAAATTGCTTTTCGAAAATAATTTAATTAGGTATATTTGTAGAAAAATAAATCTAAAATAAATCGATCGTTTTTCATGCTTACCAATTTCTCAAAAATAGTCAAAGTATATTTATAAAATGTTGCTAAAAATAACTAAATCATAATAATATAACACTTTATCCGTCATGATTTTTATATTAGTTTATACAAGACTCGGTAAAAATGTCTGGGAAACTAACGCTACGTGAAGCAAAATTAAAGTATACAGTAAGAAATTATTACGTTAGTTTTATTAACTTGAGACCGCCAAAGCTCCAGTGTGGGGTTTTTTTTTTACACATTATTACTATTATTTTTTTCCCTGGTTTTCCAGGAAAACCGTGATTGCCATGAATATTACTCGGTGTCTTAGGGAACGCATTCTGTAGGGAATCGACCTGTTCTTGTTTAATTTTTAGCGTATAATCATCTGAGTTAGTATTTATTTCCTCTGTTCCGTCTTGGTTAGTCGCCTAAAGTGATAACATTTATACATATTTGATATTTATTTGTATAGTAAAAAATTAAATTATCCAAATGACACGGAACACCCTAAAAGTGTGAAACAAATCCCACGTTTAAAATACCAGCGAACAATGTATAGCATTTATTCAAAATAATCTACATTCAAATTATTTCTTATTAAAAATAACATAATTTTTAATTATAACTTCCTATGAGTTTGATACAAACATATACATTCCAACAGTGTAGATATATTTTTAATTTTAAAATGCACATTTCTATTTAAAATTATAGGATACGATTGAAAATTATAAGAATCTAAAAAATGAATGCTTTAAAATATATTTTGAAGTATAATATGAAATAGTTGTTATTAACATAAATGCAACAACAAACACACATTTTTTTTTTATAAACTATGTATTTTTGTTCGTGACTCAATGATATTACGTTTAAAAAATATTCTTAAGTAAATTTAAATTTTGTATAACAACTTTATGGATTCTCCGTCATTATAGTTGTGTCGACCATCTTTACATTATAATGTAATATAGGTATATACTCAACACAGTGCTAAATACAATATACCCTCATTTTGTGTAAATTATGGTGCAGATGTATGTTATGGTTATTTATAAAAGTTAAACTTGAATATTTTATTAAAAAAATACGAGAAATGCTTGTCAAAAAAAGTCCAGTCTTTATGTTTTAACTAGTTTAAGGACGACAACATATAACATGGAATTAAATTGTTATAATTTTTTTGAAAGATAAACAAATTCATAGAAAATATCTAGATTCCAATGAACGAGACTAGAAACTGGCAGGCCTAAGTATCGAAGAATTAAATATGAGTTTCTCCCATCTTCGATATTATTGATGTAAGCTATAATACAATGACAAGTTGTCAAAATCACATACCAATATACCATTATTGGTATGATACCAGTGTGGTCAACGCATTATGTAACTTCCAATACTATAATAGAAATACAACAAAAGACTAACACGGACGATTGTTTATGACGTATTCGTATTGATGTAGGTCACTATAATAATATATTTTCATACCATATGTCACGTATAGATAAACTCTCATCGCCATTTTATAATTTATTATTACTATATTATGTCTATACAATATATTATATGTTCGTTACATATTAAATACCATTAAATCGGTTATATTTTAGCACATCATCGTTGCATATTATCTGTAATATAAATACATATTATATAGGTTGTACTATGAATAAAAAAATGTATAATGTACAAACTACAAGCAATATTTAAAAGGTTTTGACAGAAACCAAACAATAAATTTTAATTTTCCGACACACTTTACCAACGCAAAAAAAATGTATTTGGAAAAGTTTAGTGTGGTTATTAAAACGCCAATGCGTATTTTATCACGTATGAAAAACAAAACATAAATAAACAAAACTATTAAAACTATGCTAATCAATAACAATAATATAAGCATATTTTGTGGATCCATAACATTATATTTTTGGTGTACGAAACTAAATTTGATTTTCCTGTGATAAATATATTTTTAAAATGTATTAAAACTCCGATTGTATACATAAAAAGAAGTAACTTGGCCATTATTTTTGTGATTTTTAATAATTATTACAGAAAGCCACTTTTAGGTTCTGTGAAAACATTATAAGGTCAGTAAAAATTATTCAAACATAAATAATACTCTTCAGATTTGTTAAAACTTCAGTGACTAAGTTTTAACGTTGATTAAAATTATAATCTTACATATTTAATTTTTCTTAAGTTGAATAAATATTATTTATAAGTAAAAGTCGGATTGACACATGTAAATAGGGATTTGAATTATATTCAATTCCTAACTTTATTACATTTTTTATTTTTTGTGAAAAATGTCTAGTTATGTGATCATAACAAAAATTAAACCACTGCATATTTGATAGTGTTTAAGATTTTTATCAAATTACAAATACAATGGAGTTTCAAAATATCAAACCAAGTATTAAACCTAAAACCCACAATTATTTAACTTTTTCATTTTTCACATCCATTTGTCAGTAGTTCGTGTAATCGTGCGATTGCCGTACTTTATTGGCAATTACCGTCTTATAAGTTTAGTATAGTGGCAATCATATTATGCGCACATAAGTATTTCTGAGTTGTGTACTTACTCATATAAAAAAAGTACTTATTTAAAAAATATTATTAAGGTGACCAATCTGATGTGTAAATGTATTTTTCTTATTTTTAAGGGGATTCGATCCAACCACCATCTATGTTTTCTACCACCAAAATAGACCTAGCTTATGCCAATCGTATCGTCGAGTTCACTTAAAAAAAGCGTTCTACTATTTTGAAATTTAAATATCAGGCACTTAAAAATTGGAACTCTTTCTTTTAATATTAACATTTTTAAAACCTTAGCATAATATTGAAGTGAAAAATTAAAGGAATTCGATACTGTGATTTTCCGCTTTTGTCTAACGCACACGCAATATAGGGTTTCAGACATGTTCTTTGTCAAACGTAACGGTTGATATAGTGAAGCGATGATAAGCATTTTGAAAAAAAGATTTGAATTTGTCGTCAGGTCTATTTGAGATCGACTTTCCAACATTATTGATTTTAACTTCTCTAAAAATTGAAAAATGGCAATTTTTTACTTACTCTATTTAATATAACGTTTTTAAGAATTTGGGGGATAATATCAAAAATGTGGGAAAGTCGATATCAAGTAAGTCTTAACGTTAAATTTAAATCTGTTTTTAGCATTATCATCACTTAATTAGATCAATTGTACCAATTTGGCAGAGAACACATCTAAAATCCTATGTCACGTGTGTGTTAGACAAAAACGGAAAATTACGGTATGGAATACCTTTAATTTAAAAATGTAAGAAAGTCGTTTGCGAAGGAAGTTCAAGATTATTTAAAACATGTTTTGAGAAATGTAATCGGGTAAATAGGTTAGTTAATACAATTGACAATGACTTCTCTTCGTATACATTTACTGCAGGACCCGCACACACTTACTTGGAGATTTTCTATAATGATGTCCTTAATCACGATTCATATCGAATGTCCAAAGAAAAAAATGGTATAGAATTCGTGTACAATCAGAGTGATAGTAACTGTAAAAGAAGTGCTAAAAGGGGTGGCCCCTGTTTTTTTTATATAAATGTGTAAACTGACCCACCATCTACAAAAGGTTAGAGCGCCCTGGACTTTAGCTTATCGCAGTAGATATTTATGAGATATTAAAAAACTATAAATTGTTTAAGATCATGAAAAAAATGTTTCAAAATTAATTTTCATACGTATTGTGCATAATATTAGGTATTTTATTTTTAATAACTGTGTTTTATAAAATCAAACAATATTTTTTTATTCTCGCGCGTCAAATAATGAGCTTTTATTAATATTAATATATTGTAAGGCCAGTAGTATGACGACGTTCTTTCGAGCTTTATATATTTTAAGTGATTTCCTTTTTGTAGATTCGTGTGCAGATAATTCTTGCGCCAACCCGCAGTCTTTAATAACACTACGAAATAATTTAATAAAAGACGACGCGCCACGTCTGTGCTCGCGGAAAGTGCGTCGTGAAATCTTTTATCAAACGACTGCCATTCGCGGCTGAGGTCCCCGCTCGCACCTCTCGAAAGATCTCTACGGGAAATCAGCTAGTCTGCAGTTTTTTCACTCGCTCTCCTCGCTTTTATATTTTTGTCCGCCCGTTGTTTGCTATCCCCGGGAAACGCGATCGCGCATATATTACGGCGGACCGAAATAAGCCGAATACATTATTATCGTTATATAATATATACATACAACGGGGTGTTAACCGATGTTTTATTCACGGCATGTATATACATAATATTGTTTTCAACCAAACGACGTCGGCGGAGCGCACTCGAGAGGGCCGCGCGAAAAAATTGCGCTTCGTCAGCTCTTCGTTTTTCCGGCGGTGGCGTCATACTCGTAACAGTGGTTTATTGTAATAATGTTCTTGCAAAATGAAGAATACCTATATGTATAATGTGTACGGTGTACACTCTCGAAATGTGGAAGGGGGGGGAGGGGGGGTGTTGACGGGTGCCGCGAAGGCGGCCGATGAGCAAAATCGTAATAATAACAAAATATTGACGATATAAAAATATTATAATATACAAGTCTGCTGCGTGGCGAGAAAAATGTAAAAGTCTCCTCCATCTTGAAGATCCTATCATCGGAAATCGACGTGCATGATAATCAAGGTGATGGTATTATTTTTATTGGGAAAAAAAGGAACTACAACAGCCAGTAAATTTAAATCTCTATGGCTTTTATTTTTCATCGTTAGACCGTTTTTGTAATATTTACTATATGGGTCGTCTAGAACGATTTCCTACTAATAATACATAATAATACCAATAATACTAATATTATGACTGTCGTGTTCGAGGTATTGTTGATTATGTAACTTAAGTGTGTGTATTTGGTTTTTCTAGAGTTCGATAAGTTATGTTTTAAATTTCTTTTTATTCATTTTTTGATACATAATTATATCTAAAGCAATATTATACCGTCCAAATTTCAATTTCAAGACGTAATTTCGGGAAATTAGGCGGTAATGATAAGTATTTTCTGTACATAATATGAAACGATTTTGTTTTGTAAGATACGAGTTAATGTGTTATGCAAAAATAGGCTGGGAAAAAATGTTCCTCGGCAGAATTCTCAATATTATACAGTGGAACTTACACATTTATACATAGCGGTATCTTGAATTCCGGTAACTCGAAGTTTCGATATTTCGATTTTTTTTTTTTTTTTGAGGTCCCTTAAGACTTCCAGTACCGAGATTCCACCGTATTTTGTGCAATAAGCATAAACAAGGATTACTAAAGTAAATGTGTTTTAACAAATACTTACACAATATTTGAAAATTTCGATTTTCCAAAAAACCTCGATTTTACAAAGATGTAAAACCGCGTATGACGTTTTAGCCAGACACGCACCACTTCAAAATGTGCAAGATTGACAGACCTTTTATGTCGTGTGCGCTGTACCACGTGAGTCATGCATAAAATATACTATATTTCTCCCCCGCAAATAATAATATGACTCGAAAATCCGTTTGTGCGTATCCCGTCATCGAAATGCATTTCTTGGGTACCGTGAAGTATAAAGTAGATAACGGCACTTTCACACGACAAACGCACTCTCCATCCCTCTCTCCGTCTCAGTCTCGGCCTTTTTCTGTCTCACTCTATCTCTTGTTCGTTCTCACTCCCGAGTTTCAGTTCATATTATTCCTAAAAGGTCTTCATGCTGCCTTGACGAGCTTGTATATTATAATATGTGTCGTGTGCGTATCGTTCACATTTGTTCACGCTATACGCTAAGGATAACGTAAACGTAACACGCAAGATATAATATTATGTATATACAAGAACGTAGGTATGTAGCTGCAGATAAAATGCACACAAATATTATTAGTAAGGACACAAAATTATATATTAATATATCACTACAACGACTACGTAAATTAAAAAAAATTTTATCAGAACATTAACAAAAGTAGATACACATAGTATATTATTTAGAATATTTTAGATATGTATACCTACGTATATTAAGTTAGAACATATTTACGTTTACACACATTATAATATTATCACTTATTTTAAAATTTAAAATACACATATTAGTTACATAAATATATTAATAATAACTAAAATTATAGGAAGTATATACATTTTGTTGGAGATTTATAAACTAATATTATAACATATTTCACACCCGATTGGCCAAATGATTACGTTAATTATACCTATTAGTGATTTAAATTGTCTGAAAATAAACATTAAACCAATTCAATACCAACAAAACAATATAAATCGTTCTAGGATGTGACATGGATAGCATACACTGTAAAATAATGTTAATGTAAGTATAAAATAAATTATAAATATACTATCTTTTAACTTTGAAAAAAATTGTATTTGTGGATCTAGAATCTAGATTAACATAATTAATTAACTCTTAGGTTAGGCATTTATTTCTATTTAATACTAGATTAATCTTTTTTTTTCCTTTATATAAAAACGATCTTGTCATTATATCCAGATAAGCACAATAATGTATACATTTTGACAAGCAGACATACTGTCACGTACGTGAGGCCCCCCCCTGCCTCGACAAATTTATTTTAAAATGTTGAATTACTTATTTTTAAAATAATTTGTTTTCAGAATTTGCAAATAATTTCCCAGCCAGTTGTAAAAGAAATAAGAAATAATAATTTTGAAGACGATACTATATACATATTAGGGAGGACGTAATAAAGTACCCCCTCCCCACACAGTATAATTATTTTTATATCAGACTGGAAAATTATTTGTGAATTCTAAAAACCCAAATTCAAATTGTTTTCTAAATGAGTACCTACATCGTTTCAAATAAATTGATCATGGTGGGGGGGTCAACTTTAAGAACGTGGCTTCAAACGCTTTCTAGAAATTCGAAAGCCTCAGTTATTGTTCAAAAAGTGATAAATTTAATAGATATGTGGTAATATAATATAATATGAGCTGCTGTAGGCCTTAAAAGGACATGGCGGCATTGTGTAACTTTTTAATTCACTTTAAGTGTACGTATATTACGCCGTAGATACGCGTGTGTGCATAAAAATATCACTTTGCGACTCTTTAGAATTACGTCCCAAACACTTAAAAGCTATATTAGATTATCTATTATTTTTCTTCTTCATATTATAATGATTCTGTCGAAACCTTATAATCAATATGCAGTTCACATTTTTTACGCTTCTATTTGATAAAATAATATAGTTTTGCCGAAAATATTACTATACACGGACCAAGGATAAGAAAAATGCCTGTTTCATACGATGTCTACTGTAGGTACCTATATAATATTGTTTCCCGAACATGGTAGAAAATTATTATAACAGTTCCCGTGAGAACTCACTAGGGATTCTCAAGTACTACCGTGATAGCAGATATCGCATGTGGAAGATTTTCCAATAGCCGAAATCGGTTTGTTTCAAACGTATTAATGCATTTCGTAATATTATTATAATATTATTATTTTTAACAGTTTGTTTATTACTTAGGTTTTAATATTATGACGTACGTCTGCAACACAAAATTATTTAAAAATATATTCTCTGAGATAATATTATAAGGAAAAAAATAAACAAAGAAATATTTTTCTACGCATAACTTTAATTATTGCTCGTAACCCAAAGTAAAACAATATTTTTAGATTTAAAAAATGGATCGACCATCACTACAACTGAACCTACACACCGATGTACCGAAATCGCCTATACGCCGCGCCGTCCTACGTTTATATTATATATTATTATGGACAATATTTTTTTTATCGAATGAAGTATCGAGCATATTATAATTTACTGTTTTATAAAAGTAAAATCTTGCACAATAATAATATTATTGCATTTTATACGATCAGAGCGTTAAACTGAATCCGACCGCACCGAACCCGAGCAGATATCATTCGGCGTCCGGTGCATCATTAGCCTAATATTAGCCTATTATTATATAATAACATTTTATCTATACGGACTCAATTCAAAGATATTAAGATAATAAGATGGACTCAATTCAATATCGCCGATATGAATATAAGTGTCTATATTATTAAGTTTCGGTAAAAGTACGAATACTGGTAAAACCTAGGTTTTTACAACTACCTACTACCGGTAAATTGCTAAATTTCATGATTTTACAAATTTATATTGGGTAGGTCAATTGTATATTTAAGGATAATATGAAAATAGATTGATCAAACTCAGAATGGTTTTCTATTATTAGACATTTACAAACAAGAAATAAAAAATCTTTTAATATACTATCTATTATTATATGTCTATTGTAAGAAATATAAAAAAAATCTGAAAGTTGTGCAATTATTAATTTGCAGTTCAATTCAGTCATTAATTAAAATAATATGACCAGTGAAAATCATAACATACCTAATAAATACGTGCAAAAAAATATACAAACCAAATACGATTAAATTAAAATTACTAAATCGTTCTTAATAATGTATTTTTACAATATTCTTAGTGTTTCAATAAATACTGTTGCGGATGATTTGATGCAACTATTAATTTGATAACATTTTAGAACGATTTAAATGTTGGATTATATTATAGTACCTATGCGATATATTTAACTACATTCTTATGACATATTGTATTAGATAATCTTTTTAATAAATCAATAAACATAGATATCACAGTTCTCACTATATTATTATAATATTATAATACCATTGTATTATAAAACAAGTTTCAGTGGCATAGTATTAGGAAAATGTATAAAATAATAATTTTCAAACAGTTTGTACCCATTTAAAATTTGTTGGATGATTTTGTTCCCACATTTTTGGTGGTTATATTCAATGTTGAATACAAAATTATCAATTTACTCCATGCGTTAGAAATGTGATACAATTGTTGAAGATAATGAATTGAAACCTGTTAATGTTAAAAAAGTTGGGTAAGTGGATGTCGCTCTGCTGTACAGTAGGTTACAAGTGGGTCACTGTAATAGATGGTGTTAAATTTGAATTCATTGATATAATATCATTGTATAAGAAAAACGGTTCTGAGCAAAAACGGTCAGTCAGCCTATGATATTACCAAGTATATTTGATGATATTATTGTGAATAAAGTAATTTATATATGACCTATTTACGTGGATCCTTGTTTTCAATTTTCAATCCTTAACTATAAAAGTTGAACATTTTATACATTTTTAACTACAAAATAATTATTAAATTATAAATTTGATAAATGTTGTCAAAATTTGAACTCTGAATGCTTATAAAAAAAAAATTGTGCCTATGTATTTTTAATATTTTTCAACTGGTATTGTAACATTTTATCAGGAGCCTTATATCAAATTTTCACGCTTTTTTACCCAACAAATAAAATTGTATTGATATTTATAGAAAAAAAAAACTAAAAAAATTGAAAACTGACAATGTCCGTAAACAGTTCAAATTTTATCGTATATAGGTCATTTGTTTAAGAGTTGCACCAAAAACCAAAATCAATTTTCTCAAAAACAGATTTTGCGTAAAAATTTCCGTTTTCCCTTAATTTTTCTTTTGTTCTTCTCGTCTCATTTGAAAACTACTGAAAAGTTTTACTTTTTACCCCCCAAAGTACCAACTAGATTCACTTTCCCATCAGAAAAGTTACTGTTGAAGAAAATCCAAGCACTTTTACTGTCCTAAAAGGTGTTGACAGACACAAAAAAAAAAATAAAAAAAAAACACACATCATTGTAAAATCAATACATTCATCGCTTTGCTCAGAATTTAAAATCAGTTCAGTATCATAAAACGGTTTGACATTGTCACCAATGTAGTGAATGAAGAAGATCCAATGACTGATGGTTCCACATAAACTTGTTAGGGACTTATTTATATAAGAATTTATATGATAAATTCTACACAAATATTCATGAAACTTGTATTGACACAGGTCATGGAGATATAAAACGGATTTGTATAGGTATGCATTTAACAACAATGATACAAGAATATTAATATTTAAGGCTATAAATATTAAAACTAAAATTATGTGAATCTTGTCAAAAAACAAAAATAAAGATTCATCAGTTTCAGTAAATAAAACAATAGTATATTATTTTAATTATATTATTTTAGGTGTAATGAATTAATAATATTTTAGTATTATTATCATTACATTTTTGCTACCTGGATTGTAGTTGATTTGAAAATTTTATTTGATGGCAAAATTATTTATTTTTATTTTAGTATATATTTTATTATGTTATAATTTACCGCTCTGAATGATTTTAATTTATGATGGTTGTTAAATATAAACAAAATAAACTTTAGAACAATATAGTATAACTTTCACATTTTATTTTAGAGTTAGAACTGTTAGCCTAATAGATTTTGTATCCTAAGATTTACCGGTTTCTCGTTTATAAAAGATTGAACCACGCCAAATAATAATTGGGGTTCGACTGATCTATTTCGTATATCCTATAATTTACTAATATAAATTTAAATTAAGTTATTTACCAGGGTTTACCATGAATATTAGCATAATATATTACTATATATGTAATTATTATGTTGTATAATCATGCATATTTTATCCACTATTTCACTAGGTGCCCTATATTTTGTTTCCGTAGAGAATGTCCGTTTAATCACCTTTTTATATTACCATTTTATCCCAATTATGATTTCTCTTTTATTATCCGTGATAAAGTCAATATGGCTATAAAAGTGTTATCACACGACAGAACATAAAACACCTTTTTTACGACACGATTGAGCCAATTTGTTGGCGTATCAAAGGATATATTGAAATACAAAAGAAACCTTTCTTGATTGATCATAAAAGTGGTGTTACCATTTTCAATGTGAAACAATTTTGTAATATAATATACAAATAATATTTATTTGAATAATTACAATAATACAAGATGTTTGGAATGAGTTAAAAAATATCATTATTATATGACCAACATATGTACTGTAGATAATAATAATAATAATATTATTAATAATCATGCTAGATTACTACATGTACTATTTAAGTCACTAGTTGATTGAACACGCTCATTGCCCTTAAACTGAATTATTTCTAGAAGAGTTTGAATACCACTTTGGGTTATTTACCTTAACTTTATGTATTTATACTTTATAGCCAAATATTTAAGAAGGTTCGTCTAGTTTACAAAGATCAGTATCACGGATAAAACTAACAGTGATTATTTTAACGCAAGTTTTTAGCATAACTTATAAATCGATAAATATGAATTATAATAATAAACATATATATTTATAAAATTGTTGATACACATAATTCGCAGCTCAGGAACAAGACTGTCACAATTAAAAATTTTTAGTTTTGAGAAAAAGTGTTTTGATGTTTAAATCTATGATATTTGAAAGAGTTTTTTACCTATGTGTTTGGAACTAAAAATTGAAAAGATTCTTTGTGATATAATAATATATAATATTATTATAAGATAATATGCCATGATACCTTGTACATTATACTATTATCATAAATACGTGAAAATAATAATATTTACAAAATGTTTGTTTAAATCTTGGTAGCTCTATCGATCACAATATTCTATGATCGTGTTTGTAAAAAGGTAAATTTACATTTTTTATTTCTTTTTGCTCAATCATATTTTACTGGGCTGAAGAATAGTGGTTAATATTTCAGTATTGAATTTTGTATCTATATTCGTATTTATTCTTTGGCGAGAACGACACACGCCCATGTATTCGAATTGTTATTATTATTATATATTATTTGCTTTTATAGTCATTTCCGTGACGCGAATATTATTGAAAATATTTCCAACAGTATATTATAATGACAAAATGAAATAATAACGGTCGTACAAAAAGATGAAGTGAAAAGAAAAATCGGTAGGTATTCCATATCAATTCGTTTTTCGACTTGTACACATTATTATTATCATCATCATCATCATCATCATCATCATTGTACAATATTGTCGTGTGTTTGATTTCTGTTATCGGTTAGTTCGATCGCCAGTCGTTTGCACGCCACAATATACGCACGGCGGTATCGAAGGTAAACGTCATAAAATATAATACAGACGTACTTTCCCTGCTGGTTGTGTGCACACTACTACCACCGATTGAATAAGAAGGAACACTATTAATCTTTAAGATAAAAGCCAATCCAATCTGTGGTGGTCAGTGTCTCGTACACCATCTTCGTATGTCATTCTGTTATCTGCTTGTATTTTGGCGAAACCTTAATTATAAATTATCAGAAGTTAGAGCCATTATAAAATAATATTTTAGAAACAAAATCTAAAATAGTACGTTCCGAAGTATTAGTAATTAGAATTTGGAGTAAACCACTAGAATGAAAAAAAGTATTTAGTATTCTAGGATGAAAATATTTACTAGGCATTTAAAAAACATTGGTCAAAAATTATTTAAAAAGTATTTAAATACTAGTATTTGAATATTTAACAAGACTGAATATATTATATTATATATTTTACAATATGTCAACAGAGGATATCTGCAGCGAACGATGAATAAATACGCAATGACGTGGTTATAAAATATATTTGTTATGTACGCCAGCACATGCATGATATTAAATTATATTAAGTGATATTATTATATCGACTTATTCTGATTTTTTTGATTTTTAAATATTCTGTTCGAAATTCGATAGTAAAAACAAGATTGGAGTAAAAAATTTGCATCAAACTCGACGAACATGTATTCAAAGAGGATACATTATTTGGAAAAAATATTCCCTCGTATTATACCTATATAATATTATGTTACAGGAAATGTGTTAAACTCAATACGCTTTTGGCATACTACAAAACTTAAACGACCAAAAAGATAATTATTCTACAGAACATTCCAGTATGCTTTTTTTTCCCAAGTTCATTAAAATGTATAATAATAATAATATGTTTATTAAATGTTATTATGATTTGGTTGTTCTCAAAAATTCCCAACATCTATCAAACGAAAATATTTCGACATCATGTATACTGAATTTATCACAACTTGTAAAGAAATATGATAATTAACTTTTAATAATTAACAATAATTTCATAATATATGTCATGCTTGAGAAAATTAATATTTTAATCATTTAAACCGATATAACAAATAATTTAAACTTGTAGCATAGCCGCAAGGTAAAGTTTATTTATGGTTTCCTTATGAAAATGTTATAAAATGATAAAAAAATACTTACTATTTATAATGAATTTACATTATATTATAAGTATATATATAATAATAATAACTGTAAATTTACAAATTTACTTGATCTTTGTGTAAGTTGTAGCTATTAATAAATACATTCACATAAGCAGGGAAGTTATCAATATATTAACTTCATCTAAATCAACCAACGGTTTGTAACTTTTATGTTCATAACTATGTTACTATTTAGTAGGTAGGTACTACTATGATATTATAGTCTTTATCATTAAAAATGTATTTAAATTTGATCATCTGAGCTTGACAAACCCTGCAGGTGTGATTGCAAGTAATGAAGAATATCTGAGAAAATACAATTATTTATCTAATAATAATATTATTGTTACTTTTTAAAATACTCAATATCCCATTATTACAAATTAAATTCATTGTATCGATACCAAATAAATATGCTTCACTGTGATTTCATTAAGTACGCTTGTTTTTTCATTTTTAAATAGTCAAACCATTTTACAATAATTATACAATGTATTTATTAGAGATAACCAATCATATTTTAATGTTGTTATTAAAAACGATAAGTAACATAAGAAACAACAACAACAACAAGAATATTGAAAAAAAATATAATAAATATTTTTAGAAGTAGAAGGAATCTTTTCCTGTTAATTATAGTATAATTGAGTATAATTTTATGGCTATCTATCTCATACAAACTAATGATATTATGCATATTATATCTTGCTGAAATGTCCGAAATTATTAACGTATAAGTAAAAATATTATGACCCGATACACTGTCTTCCTGCCAAATCATATTTGATCGATGCTCTAATTCTATAATAGAATGTTTTAAATGGTAAATATCAAGAATAACAATAATAATTAAAAATATAATAACAGAGCTGTAATATTTAGCTAAATAACAAAAATTGTTTGATAAAAAGTAAAAACAGAATAAGTACTTATTGAGTAAATAATATATGTTTTTTTTATGTATGCATAAAATGTGAATATTAGGTAATTTAGCTAAACCACTGTCATAATATTACATTTGTTTGGAATTCCAACAAATTTATTACTATATTATAATAAATTTATTATAGTCTATTAATTGACAGATGCAAGAAAAGTTTAAGTGCCTTTTAAATTATATTTACTTTGTGATAAATTCATAATTCAACTTTATGTAATAGATTTAATACAAATTTAAACATCTTCAAATCTACGTACCCCTATCGTAAATTAATGAAAATTGTTGTTAATATCAGCATTTCTAAAAAAATATTAATAATGTACACATCCACAATCCCTAAAAAAAACCACGTTTAAAGTATATAAATAAGGATATTAAGAGATTTCTAGATTAATAAAGAATGATTAGCTTTTGCTTTTCGCTTTTTATTTTCAATTAATAATTTTGACACAACATATTTTTTTGTTTAAATGTTAATACGTAGTTCTAGAATTCCCTAGCCCTATATATAATACGTAATTAGTAATTGTTAATTAATAATTACAATTAGTAAAAAGCTAATAAATACGGTAAAATTATAAAACCAATATGTTTAGTTAGACACTTTCAACTGCGGATACAACCTAATTATTAGTGGGGGCTTCTGAATTTCCCAGCAAATTTATACGTGGGAAAATAACCCTTTTAAAATCTGACACCAACACCTAATGGCAACCTTCAATAGCAGACACTTCGTAATAATTTCTCTATTGTGTCTTTTGTAGAGATATTTCTCTTTAATAAATTGTTTAAATAAAAATAAAATATTTTTAATGTAAGCATTTATCTTGATTGTTCGAAAATAGTCATTGCCATTTAGATAATTAATATTTTCAATTCAACTTTAAAAAGGACGATTTATATTTTGAGTCCTTACCTTCCATGGTTAGGGTTAAGTACGATGTACAATACTTATTACTACCTAGGTATGTACAAGTTTTTAATTAACTAACAGCTATAATCTGTATATATATATTTAGATATTTGCAATCAAACACAAGCTGTTTCGTATGGTATTAAATTCATCGTGAATTTTTATTAGTTGGAGTGGTCCATTAGATAGGCTATTTGAGTTACCATACGTAGGGATTTGCGTTTTAAATACTTATTTGAAAATGGATCATTATCATACTACCTACCTATACTTATTACTCTGTATTCAATTATCTGAATTCAAGTGAAGTACATCCACTTAAGCTTGTCTGCATTTACATAATATAATGAAGGGCGCACTTATTGCCTGCATCTGTTTACACAATTTTATCGAACTATGTTATTAAATTATATAATAAACTCGTTTAGATTCAAATGGTAATTTATTTCACCACAATAATAGTATTATGTCCATATTATAATATTACGTATAATATAATATTGTAAATTGTAATTCATTGTTACGGAAAATATTATACAGATAACTCGGCCACATATTATAGGTGTCATAATATACACCTGCCCGAAAAAAAGTAAATAAAAATATTATTGTATCAAATATTATCGCATAAAGTTTTTAAATCAAAAAAAAAATTTTTTAAGTTTTACTTTTTTCTCGTATTATACAATACTATTATGTCTAAATATTTCTAACATCTGAAATATCTATAACGTAATACATGATACGATAAAAACTTGATGTCCGGTGTTGGGCGCATAAAACAGAAATATCATGTATGAGAAAAAAAATCAATGGCTTCAGTTAAAAAGCCTGTGGTATAATGTGGAAATATGAAGGGTACTTCACTACCACGAGCATATTTTACCGACTATTGTTCCGATCGCATTCGTTTAGCCAACAAAAAAACCCGCGTCTTTTCTTTGGAATACCATCAGCGTTATTATTATTATTATTATTATTATTTTTTTTTCATATATATCATCATCAACATAATTGTTCCATCCTCTTTTTCTTTCTTTATTTTATTTTTTTTTTAATATTCTCATCGTGATAATAATATATACTATACACATTACACACACACACACACACACACACGTATACCACGTATATTTATATATATATATATATATACATTATACATATCATTGCGTACAAATAGACAATATGTTTTCCAACCACCATTCTCGAATCTCTAAACTATGTATATTATATAATATTTGTACAAAGGAATTAAAAAACAAAGTAAAATAGAGTTTTTAAAATATTCTTTTGAATACCTAGTGGATTTTATATCTACGCGAGTTTATATTGTTATTATTAAAACATTCTATTAAATATTTTATCATTTGTTGAAAACATGAATAGAAATATATGTATACAAAAATCAGTGTTTGCATAGTAAAATATATTTACAATATAAATATAAAAATATAAATTAATATATATTGATTTAGTATACTTTCTTAGTAATCTCAAAAGCACAAAAACTATCGACATTTTACGATTCAATATTGATAAACTATAATTTATTTTATATAAGAACTAAGAGCATCATTGGTAAGGAAATTATACAATACTAGATGTTCTGCCCTACGTTGCCCAAGCCAAAAATTTGTATTTTTAATAAATATATTTGTACAATAATATGCATAGGTATGACATATTTCTCCCAATAATAATATTAATATATTATGGAACCAATTACAACCATTTAGATAAACAAAAACAATTTTTTTTTTTCGTAAACTAAAAAAAAATACATGCTTGTGCTAACCTTCAGCTATTTGTAGCCTATATGAGTTCTATGAGTTGAACAATTAAGCTGTAAGCATCCTACAAGTTTCAAGTTAATCTATTGATATACATTTTATTGAAAACAGTCGAGTCGTTTTTGAGGCTATTAACTTCAGATTAACCAACATACAATTTTCGTTGTATAACCCGATTTCGATCGTGAAAAATCAAAAAATCAAAATTTAAATAAGTGTATCTTGGTTTTGGTTTACCTACCTACCTCAGTTTACAGACAAACTCGCGTCGCCTTGCGAACTAATTCGACAAATATGGACAATTTATTTGTGGTGGATTAAACACTTGGTATAAATTGAATGTAGTTCAAACTACTCTTTAAACCTTCCTGATATCCCCAAGAATAATTTGAAACTTTCATAAAATCGGTGAAGTAGTTTTTGAGTAGGTACCTATAAAACAATTACAAATATACAACTCTCAAATTTGTTCTAAGATATAATTTCTGTATTCGAAACCATGAACGTATCCATCAAATCAATCAATTCATCTGGCCGAGTAACTAATGGTAACCATTAATATACAAAAAAAAATACTATAAATTCTACCAATTGTTTCTCCTATGACCAATAGCAACCATTTATGAATAAATATTTCCATCGTAAATCTCAAAAACCCGGTTTGAACACATCTCTGCACCGGACCTGCCGGGTGTAATTGTAAATTTAAAACATCCAGGGGACTCACTCAAACCCACACAAAAAATTTTATCAAAATCAGCTGTTTAGTGGATAGTATGAATATAATATATAAAGATAATATTATTATGTTGTATTTTAACCCAATTTTGAAATATTTGTTATTTTAAGAGTAGGTATAATATTATTTAATTATTTTAATTACATAATAATAATATTATTTTAATAAGTTTCATTTTGTTCGATTCATATTCCATTATTGCTCCGTAAAATAGTCGATAACTTTTTCATTCAATCACGTTGTGAATACCTACAGTTTAAAACAAATAAAATAAACGATAATTAAAGTTGACAACCACGTTCGTAATTTGTGTTTACTATCGGTAATCAAACAGTGTAATAAATTATGTTTTATTAAGTGAACAACTTTTGCGGATTCAGACCTTCTGATGTGCACTGTATAAATTTGAACGGTCGACAAAGTTTGCTCATTGTCCCAAACGAATACGGACACGGTCAGTGACTAATTGATATATTGTCGGTAGTTAAAGCTGCATAAGGTTAATGCATCATTTCGAGTGAGATAAATTGTTGGATTTCGATTTTTCAAAAATAAAATTTAACCGACTCTGCCGATTATAATTTATAAATTACAATCATTTGTATTAAAAAGCAATATTTTTACATTATAGGTACCTATAATCATGATTCACACGAGAAAAAAATAGCTATCAGTTAATCATATCTGTCTCGAGTCCCAACTCCCGGATGTCCGATATTTCACAAAATAAAAACATAAATTTACACTTTAGAAGAAGTGAGTATAATATTCACTACTCTCTATTTTGATCTGACCCATGTATTTCTAAAGTTAATAACCCAAAAACTCCACTTTTACGTTAAAAATAATATTCCTAAATATAACACAGGAAGAAACCTATTCTCAAATACCTCATGTAAGGTGTACAATATATTACGGAATACATTATCATTTATCTACATTTTTTTTCTATTCATCTATCGATTTTTAAAAATTTACTCATGTTATAACTGTATCCCTGTTTGGACAATACCATATATGTATTATAATAAAAAAATATTAGAGATAGACTTAGATACTATTAAATTAGCACAGTTTAATATTTAGGTTATATTTTGTACACATGAAAAATAATATATGAAGTGTGTAAAAAAATTATTATTTTTATATTTTTAATATAACGGGAAAAATATTTAGAATTTTCTATGCTTCGCATTGCTCGCCAAATTAGGTTTATACAAAAAAAAATCTGTTTAAACTAAGTATGATAACAATTCATAAATATATACCCAGATAACGAAATTTCATAAATCACACATTTACTTTTTAATAAATGTTATAATACAATTAATATTAATATAGCATTAAACAATTATTTAAACGTTATTGTTATATAATATTATTTAGGTAGTCATAATCAAACATTTTTTAAGTGACTTTTCAATAATGACTGCAATAGTGCAATATTATGACATTTAAAATATAATAATAATCATGTAAATAATATATAACAATATACCCTCAATCTATTATTGTTGTGTTATTAAAAAATAAAAAGGAATAATTTAAATTATAATTTGGATAAAATACAATCTTATAATATTACTGAAATAATGTAAACATTTTCTAAAAATACTACTAATATTATGTAATGAAAATAAAAATAAAACCTCCGTTGAGCCGTTATTTCGGGTATATTATATAGAAAAAAGGTCGTCCATGTCCTAATACCCCCCTCCTATTTGATTTTACCACTTACAATAAAAGCTTTTTTTTATATAAACAGCAAGTCAGCAACCAGACCAAGCAAATGTTTCTTTAGTGTTTATAAAAAAAAAAAAAGCTTAGCGTAAAACTAAACTAATATAATATGAATATCATTAATGGTCAGCTAGATTGTAGTGAGTAATAAATTACATCTATGGCTGTAACCGAACTAATATTTGTATGGCCGTTTTAGATATGTAGGTACGTACCTAATCATAGAATAACCATGACATTGCTACTTAGTACATTTTAAGTGTTTAAGCGTTTAATTTTACATTAAGCAAGTGAAAAAAGTATCTATTTATACAAGATGATTATTATAATATGAGGGAGGGTGGACAGCCACAATGTGCCACCTCAAATACGGATATAATATTAGATTTAAAATAATATTAATTTGATAGCTAGTCGACAAAAGACTATTTGGAAGTGATAACGTTACCATACTAACCCATACTATATTGACTGGTTGTACAACTATTGTATTGGTATAACTTATGATTATCATATAATATTTTTGATTGCGGGAAATGTCATTGTACTATTATAATTTACAATAATTAAACACTCCACCCGATATAATGTAGTTAATAAGTAAAATTGTCATACTGTAGCTTGTGCATAGTTATACTCGTAATGAAGATGTGGCACATTCCAATCACGGGCGTGGTTCTTCATTTTCATAATAATATAATAATATAGTTCGTCGTTCGAAATACGCGCCCCATAGCTATTGTACGTATTATTGTAGAGTGATATACTTTTATAGATATTCGCTATACCAAAACTGTTTATAACATTTATCTTAAAGGTGTTTGGGTTACTTTCAACAACCTCCTTTGAACAATAATATCAAAGTAATATTTATTCAAAAAAAAAAAAAATAAATACAAATGTGAACAAAAAGTGTTTCACTATATCAAAATATGAGGCAACATAATATCTTACCACGTTGATGTCAGTGGTTCTTTGTTATTTTCACTCTCCAATCGTATAGTATAAAATCTTATAACATTTTTTTTTCGAATTCAAACAGATCGTTTGTGATATCAAACAATACGTTTTTTTGGGAAACAATGAACACAGTAAATGTTATCAATTTGCCATCTTTGATCTGGTAAAAGTATTTCATTTATAAACGAACACAATGCACATCCATTATATTGTCATTCCGTCGTTAAATTGGAAGTATTCCAGCATAAAGCACGTTTTAGAGGAAATTTTGTTCAAACGAAAAACATCGTTTTCTTGAAAGCCCTAAAGCCATATCAAATGTTTACAAAATAATTTATAGAAGATGGTATAATATTATACGAGAACCTTATCTGTACAGCACTGTAAAAAAGTTAATAATATTTAAAAACTGATAATATTGTATTTATATATTTATACTTATTGTTAGTGATATTTTGATATTATTATGTAACATAATTTAATGAAATATTGATTTTGCAAAAGAGTAGGACGATGTTACCATTTAATTGCAGATAAATATTTCAATATTAATTTCAAGACTAAGCATAACTACTAAAAATCACTTAAACAAAAAAAATAATATGAACTTAATTGAATTTTGTGGCATACAGACCTATGTAAGCGAATATTATTAGTATGGATGGAGAAAAATAAATATTAGTGTTCAATTTTTTTTATTATATCGTGTTGAAGCCAAGTCTAGGTGTAGTGTAAATACTCAAGGACCAGCAAGAATCAGCCTAATTTTGAAATAATATGTAAGTGCTTAAAGCCAATCTTGACTTATTTTATACAAGATCAAGCGGGAAGTAGGGAGGGTCTTTAAATGTTAAATTCGTGACAATCTGAGCTGAGACGATAATTTTTAATTAACCACAAATAGGTTTGTAAAATATTAATCATGGTACCTATCTATTAAAAATCAAGAATATAAAAATAGAATTATGTGCAATTAAATTGATAAAACTGCAAACAAAATATAGATACGATGTATCTATTCTTCTAATCTAATATTGTAAACGAGCGGTATTCACGTTTTGCAAAAGTCGATCTAACATTTTAATACTAAAAAGCATTAATTTTGGTTTTCATGATGTTTATTATTATTTATAAAATGTTAATGCTGTAGCAAAAGCTAAAACGTTCTTCAAAATAGTGATGGAATTAATATCATATATTTTATTAATATTACTTTCATATTATTTATTGCTGAGTTAATATTGTTTATAACTATATTTATTAATCATTACATTTTAATTATTTTCTACTTATAAGTTATAATAATTAATAATAGTATGATGTTTTCTAATTTATTATGTTTAGCTTAAAATACTTGACCACTTCGAGCGACAGAATAAAAATCCAACGAGGGGGTCTTGGTACACACGCTCAACAATAATTATACCTAGGTAATTGTTTTTAAATACAGACATTTGTATCTAGTTCAATCGTAGAATTGTGATTACAATGTATGTGGATTTCCGGAAAGCGCAGGTGCAACCGTGCAGCGGATGTTAACAATTTGCATGATAATTATTATCAAATGGACGTACGCAATTACACGCTACAGACATTTATAGTCAAATTATACTACATTTACCACCCTTGAAGATACGACAAAGTCCGAACTTCTATAAGGTTCTTCTAAAAATAGTTTGGAGGTATAGTAACTCTTTGCCCTTCATACAATGATGATTATTGTTTATATGTGTCATGTGTGTGTGTGTACTTTGTGTCGTAAATGGTTGCCAAATTATAAGTTCGTTTCGATAGATAAAACAAAAAGTATTGACTGAAAACCTCACTCTATCTTTTATAGTATTGACATGCCATACAAATCGAATCGCACGAGACTTACGACGTGTCTAAACATTTTTGACGGAGAATAACTTGTTATCGGGACAAAAATAGTTTATGTGTTGTGCAATAAGCACACACACACACACAAACACACAAACACACACATGCAATATATCTATTGTATAGATTCCATATTTGTGAATATTTGAAATATAAATGTCCTCTATTCAATGTAACATGAAAATGGCAATGTTCATTTTAATGATATTCAGTGCAGTGTAATATCCACATCCTTGGGGATGTTTTTAAACAAAAACGCACACTTTTTAATCGACTCGTCCCTTATTTTTCACTGTTGGTTATTACGCCCTCGGGAAAAATTATTATCTGCGTGTTTTTCCATTGTTTTTCACAATACTTGACAAATCACTATCTGTTGAGTATTATAATAATAATAATAAAAAAAAACAAATTATAAAGATGTACCTACAATAATTTTTATCAAAAATTAAAACTCTATATATTAAACGTCAAATAAGAAAAAAACAAATATGAGAACAGCGGCTTGCTGTAAATTATTGGCTAATTATATGATGGAATAATAACATTATTGTACAATTCAGTAGATAAACATATGAAAAAAATTACATGAATTTAGTTTACAAAGAAAATTAATAAATGTGTGGTAAAAACATACGATTTATTATGATGATGTATATTTAAAAACTCGTAACAATATAATATGATATGCAATTGTCACTGACAATTTAAAAAGACTTATTATTACCTATGTTGTCTCCGTCTTACAAGTAAATTTACAATCAGAAATGCTCGTTTAGCTTCGTTAGTTCGATAGCTGATTGATAATACCTATTATTAAACTTAAAGGTAGGTAACACAATTGTCTGTAGTTTGTTGAGCGTTTTTCGGTATATTAAATTTTAAGTTAGTTACAATATTGTGTATTATATTACAATTTAAAATTTAGAAATACCTATAATAACTTGTTTAAAAACTCAAATGCCGAAAAAATAACTCCAATTAACCACACAAAATGTTATTACCTTTTTAGTTTAATAATATTTAATAATATGTAAATTTAGATATGTATAATTTTAGAACTATTAAACGTTTATTTTATATACCTATTGTTCCACACTTTTCAGACAGAGACAACACAATAATATGTGGGTGAGACGTCCTCTCAAAAAACATTTTCTCTATCTGATTTGTATTATATTGTATTTTTAAACTCCAGTCCGTACCTACACATATAATTTATTGGTACATTATATTATCAGACATCATTGATCGTAATTCGTTACCAATTTCACAGTTAAAAAAAGGTTTTTAATTTATAAGGAACCGATAAATTGCACACAAAACGTTTATAAGTACCTAAGTAAGCTAGTGAATATTAAGAATATACTTTCTCAAACAATGTTTTCGTTAAAATTAACTTTACTTTAGAAAAAGTATAGTGGTGCATAGGAACACCTGTGTCAAGTAATATATAATTTTTTTTTCATTTTTAATAAAAAAAAGAATCCAATATATTTATGTTTCTCTTTTTAAGATAAAACACTACTTTTCAATTGACGTTTTTACTTAAAGCTTTATTAAGGTGGTTCAATTTTATTTAAGTACTTTTGCTGTTCAACACTGTCTTTTATTCACATTGGTCTCCTGCTGGCTATTACCAAAATGACTGTCTACAATACGAAATAATATTATTAATTCCAATTTACTAACAATATGACATATTTTATGTAAATGCTAAGACGGATATCGTGTGGAATCATTGCGAATACTTGCTGTGGTAACAGGTAAAATGGGAAAATGAATTTTTCTTCGAAAATGTTGACATGTTGACTTGAGCAATAGTCGTGCAAATCCATATTAATAATGTGCTAATTTTAAGTTGAAATTAATTTTTTTAAATATTAATATTTCACTCTGGGGGAAGGTGGTGTAATGTTATGACAGCCCCACCCCCAATGTTTTTTTTTCAAAAAATATTGTGTATATTTTGAAAATTATCATGCAAATTCATGATAGTTAGATGCTATATATTTGCTTAGTTTTTTTTTTTAATGCCATCGGGGTTAATGACTGTTGAATTACGCCACTAGCACGCGTTTCCGACGTTATATTTTGTTATTAAATAATTTTTAAATAATCTAATTTATTTAACTCAATATAATATTTAGATCCAGAAATCCAGACTAATGGTGTATGGAGAGTGTTGACAAGTGGTGAATGCTAATTTAAAGAGATAATTATATTTTAAATTAATACATTTAAAAAAAACCTTTAACTAACAAAATGAATTTTATCTTTTTTCAAAAATTGTTAAGATAGGAATTATCGGGGCAACATCCGTACACAATTCTTAAGAAAGGATTTTCATTTGTACATATTATGTACTGGAATATAGTTTAAAATGTAACTTATTCAATACGTAGGTAAAAAAAAAAACATTTTAAAAATAACAGTTAATCCACATGTATTAATGTAGGTACATCAAAGAGTATTTTAAATTAAAATACTATAAAATATATTTTTAATATTTTAAAATAATATTATAATTATATTTTAGATTCTGAGTGGTGTATATTTTTGTATCTGTATACACGAAAATTAGTCAAAAAAATGCTATGGTTTTAAACTTTTGAGGTGGTTTCTGGTAGAAAATTGTATCTAGTTGGTATTTTATAGTTGTAAAAATAGAACATTTACAGTTATTTTAAAAACCATCGAGAAAAACAAAAATAAAGTAAGGAAAAATTCAAGTTTTTACGTAAAACCCGTTTTTGTCAAAATCAATTTTGTTTTGTTGTAGTCACTTAAAAAAAATAACTGTATGTACCTAAAATGTTCACCAAAATAATTATATCAACATTTTCTATACATGGTATAATTTTCAAAATACGTTGACTCTTTTTGAGCTATATATAAACATTTTAAATTTGAATTATTTTTCTTTTAGTCAAAACGTTTGAAGATTTAATAAAAAATTCGTCATAAATTGTTATTATAGTTACCAAAAAACATTAAATATATAATATATGCACGATTTATTTTTATAAACATATAAAGTTCAAATGTTGACAAAATTGATCAACATCAAACATTTTAAAATTATGTTGTAGTTAAATTTTTATTTATGTTAAATTTTTATAGCTAAGGATTTAAAATTAAAAATAATTTTTCTCTCAATTAGTTCATACTATAATTAAAATGGGGCACGGAGTGGCCGAGCGGACTACGGCGTCGGGTTCCGACGCGTACCGTCGCCGGTTTGAATCTCGACCTCGGGCGGCTTTTCTATCTGGGCAGGCAACTATCTAGAGAGAGAGGCCATCATCTCCCAATCGGGCATGGCAGAAACCTACAGGTGCCCAATTTGAAAATCTGCCAAAACCAAACACATGCGTTTATCAACCTACAGTTCCCTCCCCTACCAACAAACGAACGAACAGCTAATGGCTATAGTTACCGGGCTTAATGATCAATAAAAAAAAGTATAATTAAAATATTATACATAATTATTAAGATTTATAAAGTACACAGGAATATTATTATATTTTATACACACTACTTATGATATTTTCCAACACAATGTTTTCGAAAACAAAAATTTTTCAATCTACTATATTTCTTATGTGTTAGTAAAATAAATAACTATATAAAAACTATATGAAATATACTGAGTAATAATATATAGACCGTCGTCGCTATTCAATAATTTTCTATCATTGAATCAAACTTTGACACATACAGTTACCCACTTGAAACAAACTTTACAAACTTTTCGAATGTCATGTAAAGTGTTGGGCTTAAGTTCATACGCGTAGTATATTTAAAACGAAATAGCATTTTCAAGATTTTTGAGGGTTGTACGCAATTTTACAAAATATAGTTAATAATACTGCAGGTTGAAGTATGAAATTTGTTAAAAGCAATGGATCCGGTAATTTTGCCGCAGCACCAGTAGGTAGTAAGATGAAATTTAATTTTGAGTGTTTTCGAGGATTGTTAAAAATGTAATATTCAGCTGACAGCTGAAAAAAATGGTACCTACGAAAAAAGTACATAATACTGCAGGGTTGAAGGTTATGATTTAAAAAGTAGACAGGTTATATGTCGGCATTAGGTATAATACGTATATTATGTTTATGCACCTACGTCTCTAGTTGATATATTCGTTAAAAATGATAATTACTAAGTACCGAATATACCTTAAAAAGTAAATATAAAATTACAACGTAATTATTACAAAATAAAAAAACAGTTAAGTGGATGTCGCTCTGCTGTTCAGTAGCGGTTACAAGTGGGTCGATTTATAATGGATTGTATTAAACTAGAATTCAATGAATTAAAACGATTCTGAGCGGAGACAGTTTGTCAGGATTTTTTATATTGTTATTATTTATTATAGCCTGTAAGTTATATTATAATTTTTTGTTCGTTGCTATGCTGATGAACAAAGCGTTAGAAATTAAAATCCCATTTTTAGCAATTGTTCGTAGTTTCTCCCGTGGCATTAAATAACTACTGAGAAAATCGAAAAACGATCTCTCTACAGTAGTACAGTACCATCTTGATCTAATTTGCTAAAAGATAAGGTACAATAGATGTTGAAATCGAAGCACTCTTTCTGGTAGAAATTTTATATACAGGATAAAAAAATAAATAAAATAAACACCATTATAAAACCACTAGATCCTTCGCTCCGCTCAGAATTTAAAATAATATTAACATAGATATCTATTATTATCATTTCAGAACCTTTTACATGAATTTCACATCTTTGCTATCAATAAATTGGGGTTCAAAGTGATTTAATTTTTTAATTTCTAACAATTAACTGGGAATATATAATTATATTCACTTATCTTACCTATATACATATTTTATACATCTACCAATCATATTATAATTATGTTAATTTGTGTATCACAAATACTATATGGAAAGATTCCTTATCATTTTAATAGATTAAAAAAATGTAATTTTAAATTGTTTGTTGGATAATAATAGTTAAAATACATTCGTTGTTGGATTTTAACAGAACCAATATCAAACGTACATCCGTGTTAATTTCCCTGAAATCTGTACATTCTTAATTTTTCCTGTGAGTTAAACACGTCGTCGTGCTGATTTGCAATCAATCCACTTTGACGGATCAATGTTAACATCGTGCTGTAAGTAATCGTGATATCGTGATAGGTATGTATAGATAGTACACTTGTGTTATTTAATTGGAAAGTTACCCAAGTCCATGATGCAGTGCGAATATTCTTGTGCGTGTTTTTTTCATGAAATCGAATGTACGACAATATAGAGGGTTATATCCTTTGTATAAAATTGCATTTCAAAAATAGCATTAAAATAATATTCACTCTAAATCCTTTGCAAGGAGTGTTTGGCCAAATTTCCGATTAATTAGCACGCTGATGCACCTAGGCACCACACACCTAATGCCGGAAATAGAGTTTGCTGCAGCATCCCATCACGTAACAATTGGTGTTGTCGCAGCCGACATTTTTTCGCACTTGTTGCCGCAACGATTCGACGAACTGAGGCGGCAGCGTGTGTGCCGCCGGATCACCGTAACCAAGTCCTCGCGGATTAGAACGAACTTGATCCGGATAGTAGTGGCTGTCGTCCCGCTGAAACCGACAAACTTGGTTAACCTTCACTATGAACAAATCGGCAAATGGTATGGATAATAAAACATCTGAGGAATTACCGATTTTCGATTTTTATTGTTTCCTTCAACGTATATATTTTATCAAAGTTAATTTATTAATACGGAAGTATACGAACCTTAGAACATAGTATCGCAAATTAAATTTATAATACCTGTAGGTACTTACACATTTATAATTTTTTTGTACAGTCTATTTTTGATAAGATTTTCTATACTAATTAAAAAACGCTGAAAACACATGGTTAACTTAGGATTAAGAAGAAATTCTACGAAATCGCAGAAATCTAAAAACTATTTTGTGTTTAAAAAATTATAAAATATTCAATTTTGATAGCTAAGGCTTGACAATGTAATATTCAAGGTTACTCATAAGTAGTTTATACTAGAACCAGAAATTTTTTTTTATAGTCATTTTGAGTTCTATTTGGATTTTATTATATATTTAAATAACGAACAGTGATTTTAGTTATTTTTTTGTATTTTAAAAATATTTTTCGTGGAGATTTGAAACTTTTTCGTACTTATACTAATATTTTAAATACACAATGAAATTTTCAAAACATTTATACTAATTGTATTGCCTAGTTATTTATACTGTACTAATAATAAAAATAAATTAATATAATAATTTATAGCAATATATTATTCGTATGATAATTGGCTGACATACCGTCTCCACTCCGAATCGTTTTTCGTTGCAATAATTTATCATTTAATTCAAACAAAACAGATCCATTATAGAGATTCTAGTAGCAATTACTTTCCCCCTTTATAAATAATTAATTTTTTAATTCGGTGTGCACAAATAGTAGTACATTTTAAGGAACAAAAAAATAATAATATTTTTAAGAATTAATATAAAAAAAGTTTACTTGGTATACTTAACTACATTAAAAAAACAAACTATTTATTATTATTAATTTAAACTGTATTGATAATAGCATCATTAAGTTTCTATTGTTGCGAATAAAGTAATTAAAACCATGAGAGTTGAGGTCGTCACGTACTTAAGGAATGACATGAAAATGTAAATCACGGACAAGAAATATTTCCCTTCACGCTTTTTCAGGTCTTAGAACAATCTACCAATGTTTATACATATCCATATTATACCTACTAAATTGATAAGTTTGATTAAATATATAACTATTTCACGAAAAACAAGTGGTAACTCGTATTCCATAGTAAGTAAGAAGTAAGCCAATAGATAATTGTAATTTTTTTGTAAAATTAAAAAATAATATTAGGTACTCATTATTAATAGATAATTAAGGTTTAGTGACAAAATATTTTCAATTTTAAGAAATATCTTGAAATAATTCCATATTAGCAATTCAGATCAAGGTTGATACAAACACAAACAAAAAAATAACTTATATTAACTTCTCGTCCGCTATCGGTGTGTCTAAATCAAAACCCTTGTCCTCAACTTTTAAGTCGAAAATAATGACATGAGGAATTTTGTCCACAACTAGAACTTATGCAGCCAAACTTACGGTATAGCCGTTGAAACGACGAGCACGATGACGACTATACATTTCTTGTTCGGTGCCACGGAATTTGTGTCCCGTGTCATGGTCGGCTCCCGACCTCAATCTTTTATCTCCGCAAGGATCATACACATTTTTTTTTATATTCTTTGGTACCTTGTTTTTCCGCACAACTTTCTCAGGTGTCTTCAATTTCTTAATGATCTTCTTTTTGGGTTTAACTCTGTAATTGTGACATAAAATTATCAAAATTATACCACATAATATGATATATCACTCGATAACACTTGTTTAAATTGATCAAATGTGCCTCAGTTTAAGGAATCTTACACTTTTTGTTCCAATTGTTTGTCCAATTCTTCTTTAGTGGATTTTTCCAACTCCAATGAGCATTTCAGGGTTACGAATTGTTTCTTGCATTCCTCCAAACATTCACACATTGTTTTCATTTTATTTTCTTCGTCATTTATTTTTGAATCTTTGCATTTTATAGCTTGTTTTAGTTTTTCTATATCTTTTTTTAGTCGGTTTTCTATTATAATTTTACACAAAAAACATTTTTATCACAATAATTAATTTCGTACAGACCAATTTACGTAAACATATTAATGTCAATATTATATACCTCTTTCCAGACAGCATGTTAATTCCTTTTCCATACACAAAATCGTTGCTTTGCAATCTTCCAATTGTGTGGTAAGTTCATCTATATCTTTTTTGTATTGTGATGTTTTCTTATTGAAACATTCATTCATATCAAACTCCTTTTTGCAGTGTTCTGCTTGAATTTCACATATTTTTTTCTCTGTATCCTTTCCATATTGTTCTAATAGTTGTGTCGACTCGGCCAGTTGACATTTTAAATTTTCTTTTTCCAAGAAAACAGCAATACAATCGCAGGATGTCGTGAGTTCTGATTTTTCAGAACGCGAACAGTCGGCTGAATGACAATCTAATTGAGATGTTGTTTCGAGTGGTGGTGTCTCACATTGACACGTGCAACTGTCATTTGATTCACATTGGCCAAAATCACATTTATTTGTGTCACATGGTTCAGGGCAGCACTTGACGTTATCGTTTGGACAGGATTCGTCCATAATTACTGATACCGTTCCACAATGGGCTACAGGTGTAACAGTTTCAGGACAACACAAATTAGTCTGTATACCAATATGAGTAGATTCCTTTGTCATTTCAATTGAATAAGTGTTTTCATAGTTTAGTCCCCGTACATCATAATTTGTAATATTACACGATATGTTGTTTTCGCCAGGAAAACTGCAAATATTAAACAGTTAAAATATTATAAAATTTATCAAAAAAAAAATATGTAAAATATCAAAATAATTAAGGTCTATGCGAAACATTTACATATCGCAGATTATAAACAAATATTAAATGAAAAACTAATTTATTGTTCAGTGTTAATTAAATAATAAAAAGTGGGTCAAAGTTATTCGTCTTTATAAATAGTACACAAGCAGAACGAATATATATATATATATATATATATTTACTAGACATTTGAATGGCTTAGTTTTGAACAAAAATGTAATAATTTATAAAAATTATTCTATACCCTTATTATACGAATATATATGAATATTATATTATTGAGAGGACTTTGAATTAAGTAACATACTAACAAATTACTCAAGTCATAACTTTTTTATATACCACATGCAGGGTTTAATTTTGTGATGCATAAAAGTATAAATGGTCAGGTCTTCCAACTCTAGAAAATACTACACACACTTGTCCTATGTCCATGCAAGAAAGAGTTATTTTTTAAATCTAATCCACGATGGGTTAATGTCTAACTTTGCACTTAGCTTATTGTTATTGAAAAACAAACTCTTATATTGGAAACTAACCACAAATGCCTCGTCAAAAAACTACAACATAATATAAACTCAATACATTCCATGCCCTCATTAATATAATTTAATTTGTGGATAAATATCATTAAATATTATTTAATATTAAATAAGTAAGTATCTAGGTTGTAATCCTATCACAATTTTAAAAATTTCAAATTTATTTCAACGAGCTCCTAAAACGCTGAGTCCCCTTGCCTTGTAATAATGATTATGTCTTTGAGTAATCAACCACTTTCATATAAATTACGCATTAAACAGTAGTGCTATCATTAATATTATACGAAAATATAATAAAATAAAAGTAACCAGCAGTAGTCTCCTATCTGTTTATCATCTACTGATATGTCATATTGACATCCGGCAGATATACAAGTTGGCTTTATCGATTGCTTCATGTCACAATTCGTAGTCAGACAGTTGACCATATTACAGTATTTCTCAGTAATTTCTTTTTTTAGACATATTTCTTCGTTCAGTTTACACTCTGTATTATGTAGCTTTTGTTCTGTACAAGTCAATTTGGCACAAGTTTTGTGAAATTCACATTTAACGTGGCTCATTTCTGAATTCAAATTGGCAATTTCTTCGTCCGCTTTCGTTAGTTTTTCTTTATGCACAACCAGATCTTTTCGCACACACGATTCGTTTTTTCTTACAGTTATGAGCGTATTATTCAATTCATCGATATCTTGACACTGTACGTCATTTTCCGCTCTTAAATTATCATTGTGATGTGTCAATTCATTGTTTTTTTGTATCGTTTCTTCAAGTTGTTGTTTTATCATATTTACATTTATACATAGCGTCGACACATGTTCTTTATTTTCTTCGTTTTCTTTATTCAATTCAAATTCTCGAGTTTGTAACCGTTGAACCATCTCATTGAATTTTGAAAGTTCTTTTTCATTTAACAGATTTTTTGTCATTAATGAATCATATTGGCATTTATAAAAATCAAGTTCAGTTTCTAAGTTCCCAATATCAGTTTTCAGTAAACCAATTTTATGTTCAAAACTTTTTTTGTCTTCGTCATTTATATTTTCCAAGCATTTTTTAGTATTTTCGATATCTAATTTGGCAGTGGCTAGTTCGTTTCTTAGTTCTTGAATGGTGCAATAGAGATCTTCAATTATTTTATTAAATTTTTTTTCTGCGACACATTTTTCTTCTTTAAGTTCATCAATTTCTACTATATGTGTTTTGTTTTGCATCTCAAGACCTTTAGTAACGGCTTCAAATTGAATAATTCGTTTACAGAGATTTTCGATTTTATGACAATTTTTTATGTTATTGTAATTTTTTATTTCCAATTTGTTATTTAGTTCCTCATTTTGTATACTCAGATGTTTACATTTGTCTTGACAAATGATTTTCAATTTTTCTGTTTCTATTAACTGGTCTTTCATATCACACAAACCATATTCCAATCCATCTATAATTGTAATATTGTTTTTAAGTGTCTTTTTTTTTTCACATACTTCTCTTGATATGCATTCATCATTGCAAATTTGTATATTTGAACAAGATTCATTGCTTTTTATTTCATCTTTCTGCTCTTCATATTTATTTACTAATTCTGCATGATCCTTTGTCTTGGAACACAATTCTTCTGTTACTTGTTGTAATCGGTTCTCCAAATTTGATTTCTCTTTTAAAATTTTTTTCAACGTATTCGCCATATAGTTGACAATTGACTCCATTGAGCATTTCTCATTATCTTTTTTTTTTGACCTATCTATTTCTTGGTTTAATTTGTTCACATAACATGCAAGATCACTTTGACATTGTGTCAGTTCATTTCTACTGATGTCATTTTCTTCAATTAAACTGCAAATATTCGATTTTGATTGTTTTAATAATGTTAAAATTGAAATACATAACGTTTTTGAATTGCAATATTCATCTATTGCAAGCAGCAACTCTTGTACGTTTCCGTAGATTTGACCTTCACAGACATGTTCTATTGAGTTCTCTAACAGTAATTTACCTGCACATGAACATTTTGAATCTACCCGTGAATTTTGTTCATCTGAGCTTTTTGAATATATCATCAGTTTGTTTTCACATGAACATTTTGAATCCACATTCAATTTCTCTTCACATGAACATATTGAACCTTCCTTTGATCTATCTTCACATGAACATTTTGAACCTCCCTTTGATCTATCTTCACATGAACATTTTGAACCTCCCTTTGATTTATCTTCATATGAGCACTTTGAATCCACATTTGATTTATCTTCACTTGAACATTTTGAATCTACCACTGATTTATCTTCACATGAAAATATTGAACTTTCCTTTGATTTATCTCCACATGAACATTTTGAACCTTCTTTTGATTTATCTTCACATGAACATTTTGAATCTACTAGTGATTCATCTTCACATACAGATTTTGAATCTACCGATAGTTGTTCTGATTCGCATTTATCATTTGAACAGAATTTACAAATACTTTCATTTTTACAGAATTGATTTTGGTATTTCTCAATAATCAACTTTAGTTCTTTCTAAACAATACATAAGATTTTATTATTTTTCTAATTTCTATAATATGACTGGACATTATAAAACAAGCATGCCTTATATGCTTCTATTTGCTCATTGTTCAAGTCTTGTATATGTTTCAGCGTGTTTATATCATAGTCTTTTGTACATAATTTACATTTTAACTGTTCTATTTTCTTTAAATGATATTTTTCACGTTCAATTCGACATTGGAGAATATTATAAATACTGTAATGATTTATAAAATATTAGTCTGTATGGTATATAAAATTAAAGTATGCATGTATTAAACATTCGATTTTAGTTATCCAATAATGTTACCTCCTTTTTCTCAATTCAAATAACTTTTTATTTCTTCTTACGTTTAGTTGAGAATGTTGGATTTCTAATTTTAAACACGAATTTCTATCAAATAACTTATTATAATTATCAACCAAAAGCCTGTAAGCACGTAAGCAGTGCGCTTCAATATAACCATCCATTGCAATTTGTTACAATGAATTAAGTTAAAATACGTAAAACAATTATTATTTTAAAACCAATAAAATTTTAACAGAAAAAACAAACACGTTTAAATATTATTTCATATGTATTAGTATCTATAGAAATTAAATACTGTCATACTTTAATGTACTTAATTAGAATAAATGTTAGTAGCTATTAGAAAACAGTCGATTTTAAATAATCAATGACATTTAACAACACTTAACTAGGTTAGGGTAACATTTTTTTATGTTAGTATCATTGACTAAACATATTTTTTTTATTGGTGGGAAACCAAGAGCAGCAATCTTATAATATATACATAAAAATCTCGTGTCACAATGTTTGTCCGGGATAAACTCCGAAACTACTGGACCGATCCTGATGAAATTTTTTTACACTGTGTGTAACTTGGTCCAACTTAAAAGATAGGCTAAATTAAAAAGGGAGAGAACCAACCCCGGAGGTGTTCAAATAGGAATTTTGAGATTTCCTATAGAAATTTTTGTTTGTAAATGGTTGCCATAGGTTTTTAAGCTATTATAATATTAATTATTTTAATAATAAAAAAAAAACTATTTGCTTTACATTTTAAATATAAATTATAATATAATATCTAACTATAAAAATGTGAAATGAAAATCTCTGTACAGGCTAAATTCTGTAACTACTTATCAGATCTTCTTGATTTTTTTTTAAACGAAAGAGAAACGGAGAAGGTTTATATGAAAGAAAATTTTAGGGAAATCCACCGGTGTATAATATATTGGTTACTATTGGTTAATCGGGCATATTTGTTGATTTGTATTATTATCTTTTGTCAATGTATATATAAGATCTGATAAATAGTTCCAGAGTTCAGTCTGTTTAGTTATAGTCTGTGTATTTATATTACATAGTAAGTTAGTTAGTGGGTAGATTAGACTTCTGGGAAGAAGATAGGTTAATATTCACAAAGGGTTAAATTTGTTTTTTTTTATTCATTGGATTTTAGTAGGGTTAGGTTAGGATAGGATTTTGAATTCATTATATTAATCCACGGTAGGCGGAATTAAGTAAAAACGACAAACTTGGTATAACTTTAATACTTTAGAGTTAAATCATACGTACAAACAGCACGGGGTAAGCGATCTACCACAGGTAGATTGCCTACCTGATAATATAGTACTGGGAATCAGAATTTTTATTTTGAGAAACGGAAAAGTTAAGATAAATTTTGAAGACTATACACCGAATATTAAATAACGAATTAAACAACGTTTGAGTCATATAGAGTTGATACATTTAACGGACAACGAAGTGCACGGGATCCGATAGTATTATAAAATAAATAATATTCACACATTTAAAAAAATTTACATAGAACAAAATATTATGTATGAATACCGAATACTTTAGCTACTATATGAGTTGCTGCGTTTTTAGCTATACTGAGCTGAGTATAGTTAAATTATTTTTTCTTCATTCTTAGGTACATACTTACTTATACTCTGTCCCACGAGAGACCGCGCACCGACCAAAACTGGTTCCCCCACGCCACACCCTGTCATAGGGGAACCAGTTCCGACAGCAGGGTGACGTAGGGGGGTGCGCAGAACCGGCATGTTCTCTCGTAGGACAGAGTATTGTAATGATATGCTCACACACCATTATAATAAACTAAAATTTTACAGAAGTAGTTTTTTCAAATTATGCCGAATTAGGAAATATATATTAAGTAATAAATATAGTAATACCTAATAGTAATTGTTATATTAAGTTTTGTTGGTACATTTTTTTTTCATCCAAAACACAGAGAATTTTACGAATATAATAATGGTGAAATACAAATGTATTTTCATGTATCTAGATAAATTCACGGTTGTTTTTAAAAGAAATAATTATTATGTCCATTATTTTATGTAAATTAAATAAAACTGAATTTTGTGCAGTGCCAGGGAGATTTATTTATTATATTGACGTTGTACTTATTCAAATTGTAAATCTTTACAAAATAAATAAACGAGAGTCCCAACAACGGAAACACCGGCTGTCCGAGGTGAGTAAATTTTTCCTTCGGCACAGTCGATCGCATTGGGAAAAAATAGAAACCAGTGAAATAACATCGTATTTTAATACGTGAGCAGAAAAAGCATAGGTTTAAAAAAAAAACAGAAGAAAAACTTGGCACAATAAAATTAAGTAAATAGTAGGTTTTTGGTCGACATGGAAACGGGAAAAATTCGGTAAATATTATTATTATTGAATATTGAAGGTTAATTATTGATATTCTAATTCGTTTGAGTTCATGCGCGTTTGTTGTACGGAAATTATTGCACAATATTGCACACGATATTACTTGAACATTTCCAAACGTGATTTATTATGTGTAAATATTGTTTTATTTTACGTGAATATTTTTAGGAGATGTTTTGTAACTTGTAACGATTGTCTCCGCATGATACGTCAATAAATCGCGTGTACCCATGTACCCAACGTTTATAATACTAAGTACCTATGTTCGGACTTGTCATATTCATACAACAAAATTATATTTTGTTAGTAAATCGTTTGTTTAAAATAATAGTTAAGCAAATCATTCAAATCAGTTGTAATCAGTGGCATACGCAAGTGCGTTTGTTGGTGGCGATCACAACTATAACCATCGACATTGTACGTGTCCCGTAATTATTTGTTAAAAGCCGGAATATTATAGTAGTATTTATAGATTTTTCATGAACGGTCATAATATTATATCCTTTGTAATAGTATCTCGATGCTATAAATCTTATAGTATCTTTAAAGTATCTCAAATATTCTCGATACGTCTCGATCTCGTCAATATTTTGTTAATTCTAAAAGCATCAAGTATTCTGTATAATATCATCTACAACTGTTACTACTGTTTCAAATATGAGTAAATACCATTTTTTTCCATACCTAACTTGCCCGACCCAAAACACTGGGTATCGTCTGATCCCAGACTTTGGATACTTCTGGAAAATATGACTATTTCGCAGTTTAAATAACGCGGTGTAATCGTCGCGGTCGATTCGCCACAAATAAAGTATAATTTATGCTTGCACGTGCGGCCGCGATGTAATAAAATCGAACAGCGACCGCGTCCTCACGATTTACATAATATTATATTATACGTTTGTGTTGCAAGTTAAGAAAAATAAAATGTATAAATGAATGGGCACCTTTGGCAAAAAAAAATAAAAAACTTCTAAACGTAAAGCGTAATAATAATATAATAATATATGATCGACCGAGGGGGTGCGCATTCGATATTTGTATAAACATCACTATATATCGTGTGTATTACACAAAATTGAAAATCGGTCGTGTGAGGTCGTGTGCACTTGACGCAGCGAGACGAAAATATACGCTTTTTTTGGGGGGGCTACCATCCCCTTCACCACACCCTTAAGTCACACACTCGCGTGTCGGCCGGACCGCCTTGTGGCAAGTAGAAAAGCGTTTTTCTTCCGTTCGGTTACGGCCTAGCCGACCGCGGTAAACGAACCGTATTAAGTGTGTGCTCGCGGCCGTATATAGTATAATATTATATTATATACACACTCATAAGTTGTGTACCCAGTACCCACGTATATATTGTAGAGATTTTTTCTAGAATTTTAAACCAAGATCGTATAATGGAGAATTTTTTGCTTGAATTACTATTATTCTGATTGTGATTTTCATTTTCATTTTTTTTTTTTTTAAGTGCATTGTAGATCCCTTATACATATATAAAAATGATTTGTACTGAATATGTTATATTATATGCCTACTTATATGCAGTGTTTTAACAATGAAAGATTAGTGTTTTCAATATTGATAGTCTATCAATCTTTCACTGTTGATCGTTTAGTGGATGATTTTTTTTTTTATAATTTATTATTGTCATTGTGAAATCAAAATCCGAAAAAGAATTGAAACTATTCCCGAATAGTTGTACACTTTATAGTGCATATGCTAATTGTGTATAGATATACTAAATAGCACTAAATTTGTATCTACCAACTTATATTTTATTTATTTGTATTAATTCTTCAAGATAATAATATACTCCAATAAACATGTTCGAGTGTTTCCTCATAATTCTAATATAATAAATATAAATGACTAGCTGATCCTGTGCACTTCGTTGCCCGTTAAATGTACCAACTGTATATGAGTCAAACTTTGTTCAATTCGTTATTTAATATTTGGTGTATGGTTAGAATTTGTCTATTATTTTAAGGTATTTGCCTAGAGTATTTTAAGGTACTTTGTTAAGTAGTGTTATGCATTATTATCTAGACAAAAAATAATTTTAAGTTTTTTTTTCTATTTAAGAAAATAGTATGGCTATCTGAGATAAATTTCCAGATAATTTATTATGTTATAAGATTTTCAACTTTTTTGGGGGGGTGTTAATTTTCAAACTATTGTCTATTTATTCTATTTTATTTCAAGTTCAATTTATAATAATACTAGCAGCTGTCCCACCCGACGTAGTCTAGGCCAAAGAATTGTATTTTTAATAAATATATTTGTACAAAATATATATATAATATTTCTTCTAACTATAATATTAATATAATATGTAACGATCTGCAACCATTTAGATTAACAAAAAAAATGTTCTTTTGTCGTATGCTAAAAAAAATCATGTGTGAGCTACCCTTTATCTATCTACAGCCTATATATGAGTTGAAAAATCAAGCTGTATACACTCTCCAATTTTCAATTTCCTATATTTCTCCAACGACAACCATTTAAAAACAAAAATGTCCATCGTAAATCTCAAAATACGTGTTTGAGCACCTCTCCTGGATGAACCAACTGTGTCTAATAATTGTGAATCTAAACCATTCAGGGACTCACTCAAAAACACACACGAAATTTCCAGTGATTTAGGAGGAGTTCAATGACACACAGACACACATTTATTTGTATTTATATAGACATAGATTGTTATTATTTTCAGCCACCCAATTTATTTCACCAAGGAAAATTATTATACATTAAAACCTGCCCCGTGACTTAACCGATTTATTAGTGAAACCCGTATTAAAATAAGTAAAGTTTTTTTCGAGATATGCTCGTTCATACAAAAGAGTGGCATTGTTTCTCTACTATATTATGCATGTTATATACATATAAACCTTTTTTTTTGAATCACTCTATCAATTAAAAAACCCGCATCAAAATCCGTTGCGTAGTTTTAAAGATCTAAGCATACAGACAGACAGCCGCGGAACTTTGTTAAGATAAGGATTTATTATTATTTTTTTTTAATTTGAATATTTTCTATTTTTTTTGTGTTTATAGCTACCATTAATAAACAAAAATTTCTATCGTAAATCACAAAATTCCTGTTTGAGCACCTCTCGGGAGTGCTTGTCATATACATATAAACCTTTCTCTTGAATCACTCTATCAATTAAAAAAAACCACATCAAAATCCGTTTTCGTAATTCTAAAGATCTAAGCATACAGAGAGAAAAAGGGACTTAGTTTTATAATGTGTTAAGATATGTGTTACACATATTATGTGTTTTTAGTAGTACCTATATAATTTGTGCTTGATTGTTCGTTTTTTGAAAATTAAAATGTTTACAGCCGTCTACATGTTATATTTAATTAATGTTTTTATTTGAAATAACAAATCTATACAAATGTATACATTAGGTTTATGAAATAAAGGTAAAAAAAAAACACATGAAAGGTTGATTAAGAAGCCATTCATTAGTGACACTTAACTTGATTAATTAATATTTGTCTTTATATTTAATTTTTTTTTTTTTTTATTATTTAAAAGCCGCTAGTATAGACTATGATAGCTTAACAATTACATAAAATATATGAACTACATATAACTAAACTATATATATTTAATTATAAAACCAAAACATCCCCATTGAAAAAATTCTCGCTACGAGTATAATCATAGATTATCGTGATATAACAAATGTAATATTCTTCATTTTTATTTAAATTACAATATAAAGTAATTGTTTGGTTACAATTTTGAATTTTATTATTTTAAATTAGGTTTTAAAAATTAATTAATGCCGTCTGAGCCACTATTTTGTACAAAAATATACCTCGCGGGGAAAATTCTTACGCCTCGTAGAATAGTTAATTTTTATTATTAATATTTTTATTTGAGACTCGAAGACTTTATTTAGGTCACATTAAATTCTGCTTTTTAAAACTCAAAATAAACGGTATAATTAAATAATCATCAAATAAAAAATTCTAATTAGATTCTAAAAGCAAAAAAAAGTTAAGTTTTTCTTAATGTGATAAAATATTATTCTTGATGAAACCATCTATACTTACATAATATTACATAGGTATTTTAATGTATCCGACTAAGTGAATTAAACAAACAATAATTATTTTATCGTCAGTAATTTATAATCCAATACTTTACAGTTTACACTATTTAATTATTATAT
Source organism: Metopolophium dirhodum (assembly GCF_019925205.1). NCBI lineage: Eukaryota > Metazoa > Arthropoda > Insecta > Hemiptera > Aphididae > Metopolophium > Metopolophium dirhodum. Next base: position 126,730,170 of record NC_083560.1, read on the forward strand.
TATATTGTATAGCAAAAATACCATTTTGATTTTTCATACATTTTAAATTGAATAAAAAATGTCTGTTTTTTTTTCTGTTATCTAAACACATAAGAACATGTAGTTAAATTTTATCTAAATACATATTTTTAGAGTTTTTTTTTATCTTGTCTTTATAGATTTTGAATGAATTATCTGTTATTGGATATTATTATCTTTATATACAACGCAATTTATATATTTTATTATTTTTCATGAAGCTTAGTCTACACTTTATCTATAAATGATTGAAACAATTTTCGCATAAATGCTTATAAATCGCAATTATTATACATCATAACCTTATTTCAAGGACTGAAAAAAAATTCATTTAAAGACAATACTACGATATTGTGTGACGTAAACGAGCTGATGTATGTACTTATTTAATAACTTAATATTTGTGAACTCATTAAGTAGGTATGATAGAAGTAGGTTTTCTTTAACTAGTATGAGCAATGTTTTAGCTCGAAAAATCACTTTGAAATATGGTTTGCGGTGGGTTCTCACAGGGTTGTTTTTGCTAAAAGTGACATGTTTCATTGTCAAGAGACATCATGTCGATCGACTACACTCTTTGCGATCGTTCTTTTCGGACCTATTTTTGTCGTATATCTGAGACGTGTGTAAAGATAGTTGCAGTCGATTGATTTTAAACAGTAAACGCAACCATATTGTAGTATTGATACGTTTACAAAAAAATAGTTTTTACAATACTGTCAAAAGTATAATAAAGTAAACCGTTTTGTTTTGTTATTTAAATTTATTTTGTCTAGCACAATTCTACTATTATATTACATACTTATAACACATCTTTAAACGGATTGCCAGATTATTTTCTCTTCGGCAAGGTGGTTGGTAGGAAACCAAATTAAAACCGTTAATATATTATTATGTAAATTATTAATTAATAAAGTACGCTTACGTCCATGTGTAATTAGATCCTTCTGCGTAAGTGCTATTTCTAATTAATTTAAAAGTTTCTGGGACGTTATATATTAACCCATTTTGTAATAATGATTTTTAGTCAAGATGAAAGTTGTGCACGGCGCTTTTAGTAGTTTATATTGCTCATAATGGTCCTGCTTTTAAAAGTTTCGAATAATAACAATAATATTTCAAGCTTTCGAGGACAACTTATAATATTATAAATATTATAAAGAGTGAGGATAATTGTTATATTATAATAACCATAAATTTACTTTGGTTGAGTAACTAAAATGTATTTTAGATTCTGAGGGGAATGGACCTATGGATGTATTGGATTTAAAATGTTATTATGAGGTTTATTTAAAATTAATTTTTTGTTTTTTTATTTTCTTTGGCCTGTGTTTTTAATGGTAGTAAAAATACTTTGATGTTCTACTTTGAGAGTGGTATTTGGTAAAAAATCTGCTCAAGTTCATAGTATGACGTATTATGTCAGTTAGTCAAAACTAAAAAAATTACATATAGTAATGAATACCATAATTTTTTCTCAAAACCTTTAAATTTTCAACATTTATGCTATCTTTTTTCAGACATTATCTAAACTTCAAAATGTTTTTCTCTTTTTGTTCTCCCTCTCACGTATTATATTGTCTTCAAAAGTACAGGTGCCTATACTTAAACAATGTAGTTCTTTTGTTCTAACTCAAAAATATTCGTAAGAACTTGTAACTTTTACGTACCTATATTTTTTTATTAACTGTCTTACACAATATTATTTGAAATTTGAATGCGTCAAACACTTATTTGTAATTTTTAAGTAATATTAATAACGTATAATTGTATAACTATTATTTGTTAATAATTATTGTTTATACCAAGTACTTTATACAAGAGAGAGTAGAGTTAAGTAAAATTATATTTATTCAATAATGTTTAAATATTATTACGACACATTGATACCAACTTTATTAGATTCCAAAAGAGCGATAAATGTATTAATTTTACTATGCGTGTTTTTTTCGTCCATGTTGGTACACGATAAACAGAAGAAAAATGTTTTCAACTTTGAGTGCGGTTTTTATAGTAAATTATATAGCTTGTACTTTTGAGAGGTTACAAGTGAAAAACTCGCTGTATTTACCCAGCATGATTTGAACAAAAATTAAGAAAAAACTGGAATTTTTAGGCAAAACTAGTTTTTGACGAAATAGGTACATTAAATAATTTTGGTTTAACTGGAAAACGAATAACCGTCTTAGCTATTTATTGACATTTAACTTTAACAATGTTTTTCTATAAATATCAATACAAAATGTCTCTCCTAGTCAAAAAGTCTGAACATTTAATACAAGATTAGTTGCTCATAAGGTTTTTTTATTTTAGTCATTTAAAAAGAAACATAATCACGAATTTTCGTACAAGCAGTTGAAGTTCAAATCTCTACAAAATTAAATATTTAAATATAGAATAACGATGACACATATTTAGTTGCAGTACAAAATCATTATTCGTGAATCGTGGACAATAACTGTTTCGTATATTGTTTATTTACTGTACCCAATGACATTTTCAATTCATTTGGATTAATTATATGGTACCTATCGCCTATTAATTATAGTTAAATATCTACATCGTATCACTATAAATAGTAAAATAAATTACTATAATAATTTATAGCAATCTATATTAATTATATGATAATATTATAGGCTACCAGAACTTCTCCACTCAGAATCGATTTTCATATGCAACGATTTATCATTGGATTCAAATGTATTTAACACATCCATTACAGAGACTTACTCAATGACGAGGTACACTTAAATCGACTCCTACTGCTTAGCAGATCAGTTTCCCCTTTTATTTAGTTCAATTAGCAAACCATTTTCTTATTATAGTGTCCCCGCAGCCACGCAGGTAAGTTTTAGCTTAAAAAAAATGTCAGTTCTATCTTGACAATATGTAAATTATCTAACTTATGGTTTTCGGTTAAAATTTTTTTTTAAATAACTAACAATTTGAAATACATATTTATTTATTTAAACAACATGGCTTGGCTTAAAACAAAATTGTATATTAGGATCGTAGTGGATGAGGTTCTAAATAAGAAATTAAACTGTTCATAACTTATTAACATGGAACTACGCCAAAGTTTGATTTAATTGTAACCACGATGATATTAATTTACTTACAGGTTTTTGGGGTTATTTTTCATTAATGCCACCACAAAAAATATAATGAATCCATGTTAAAACTTTGTACATGTAATTTGTTTGAATGAAAATGTTGTTAGGATATTATGAAAAACTTTTTAAGATTATGTAGATTTCTAAGGACCAAACTGATTGTTTTTCCTTGAAAAAAAAACTTATTTTTATTCCAGCGTATCGATTTAATAAGGATAAGCAATTAGGATTTTGTAAAAGTTTACATTTTCAAATAGTTTTTCATTTTTAGATTAAACCAACTACTTTTAATAAATTTGGACTTCATCCACTTATCAAAATTCTACTTTCAAAATATAAAAATTAACAGTACATTACGTCTCTTTAGTTGAACAATTTTGAAAAGTTTTCTTAGGATACAAAATAAACATAATTTTACCAAGACGATACAATTCGTTTTCAACATTTAAATCGCTTCATCTTTCAGTTTGGTATGATATGGCGAAAATGAATAATTAAAGTCTATATTCAAACCTACACGTGAATGTTTTTTTTCTACTAAAACGCCTTCAATCGTCAAACATCGCTTGCATTTGAAGGAATTTTATAAATATGTCAACAACGTGGCTGCGGTTTGCCGGGAATTCTGACGTCATTAAAAAATGTCAGCGTTCGATTTAAAGAATGCAGACGCTCAAATCTATATACATATATACATATATACATCTCTATATATATAAAAATGGATCCCTGTTTCCCTTGGTCATTGCATCACGCGTGAACGGCTGGACCGATTTCGCTAATTCTTTTTTTGTTGTGTTCGTAATTGTCAGGAGAAGGTTCTTATGTAAAACAATTTTAGGAAAATCCACCGGAAAAGTAGAAAATTTGGATGTCAAAAAATACAACCGTGTCCAGAAAAAAATAAAGTAAATAATAAAAATAAAAAGCAGGTAAGTGGATTTTGCTCTGCTGTACAGTAGGTTACATAGTTGGGTAATGGTTTGTATTAAACTTGAACTCAATGATATAATATCATTGTATAAGAAAAACGATTCTGAACGGAGACGGTTTGTCAGACTGGATTATTTATACAATTATTATTTATTATAGCCTATAAGTTGAATTAATATTATAATATTATTATTTGTATTCGTTGCTATAGTGATAAACAAAGAGTTGGAAATTAAAATCCCATTTTTAGCAGTTTTTCGTAATTTGTCGGTAGACTTTCCCGTGCCATTATATAACTATTGAGAAAATTGAAAAATTACCTCTTTAAAGTACCATCTTGATCCAATTTGCTGAAATATAAGGTACTATACGTTGAAATATAAGCACTCCTTCTGGTAGAAATTTTGTATGCATGATAAAAATAAATTTAAAAAAAAAAATAAACACCAATAAATAATATACAGTATTCATGAACAGCTGGACCGATTGCGGTGAAATTTGGTACAGAGATAGATTAGACCTCTAGGAAGAAGATTTTTAGCTAATTTAACCCTAGACCGCTAACCATACGTCGATGTGACGAACACTGATAATTTTATTGCTGCTATTTTTAGGCATTTTATCTAATTTCATTAAACCCCCCTTGTATCTCTCATATATTATGTTCTATATCTATCCCAATAACGTAAATTTAACGAATTTATATTTTAAAAATGAGGAAAATGTTTTTTTTTACTATTATTTTCATAATAAACAGTTATCCAAAAGTTTAATTATTGTGTTTTTATTAATTATATTTATGATTCATTAAATTTAACCTATTAAAAATCGTTAATTATTCATAATATTTATAGTATTCGTCTTATTGACGAATGGTTAGAAATAAAGACGGATAAATAAGGTTAGTTATCTACGGTTAAAAAGGGTAAATTTCAACCAGGAGAGGCACTCAAACAGGGCTTATAAAAATGTACGATGGAAATTTTTGTTTGTAAATGGTTGTCACTGGTTTTAATAATAATTTTTATTAAAGCAATAAGGCTGTTGGCGCAGTGGCACTTCTATGCATTTTAGTAGGTGAATGTCTCCATTTCGAACCACGGTTTCGGCGGATCAAATTTTTTATTCTTATTTTTCTTCTTTATCTATACATACGAATGTTTAGTTTTCTTTTATTCATCGGATTTTAGTTCGGTTAGGTTAGGTTAGGATTTTGTATTAATCGATTATATTATTTGCCCGCCGTAGGTCAAATTAATTAAAAACGACAAATTTGTTATAACGTTGATACTTTAGAGTTAAATTATACAATAACGTACAAACCACACAGGGTCCGCGATTTACCGCAGGTAGATTGTCTACCTGATAATATACTGCTGCGAATTTAACGGACAACGCCGGTCGAGATGGCTATACATTAAAATATAATATAATTTACACTTAAAAAGACATAGATTTCCACAGTGTGTGACGCCCAAAAGGAGTTTAACAATCAGAATTTTTTTCCCAGGCAACGAAGAAGTTAAGTTAAGTTTTGAACACCACATACACCGAATATTAAATAACAAATTGAACACAATTGAAACGAAATGAACGGGACCAGATAAGCAGTGGAAAATAATTTCAAAAAATTAGATTTTTAAAATTAGATTTCTAATGGCATATAATTTACTTTTTGTTTTCAATAATTAAACTTGGGACTACATATTTTTGCTTATGTGAAAAGTTTTTCACATTTTTCCTTTTTCCTGGAAGACCCTGTATAGGTTAGGTTTGTACATTATCTTTGTACATTGTACAGAACTCATTACAAATGGTGCATTTCCAATCTCCTCAAATGGAAATTCATGAAATTCCATTAAATTTGTTTTTATAATGTCGATTTTAATTTATGATAAATTTTATAATTTTAAATAAAATTTTTATTCAAAAAACTTAATTTCTATTATGATATTAAATGAGTGGAGAACGAATCAAAATTTTGCTAAAAAATACAAATGCTTAAATATAACCAAATAATATTATTTAATGATTTCCGCGTTCTTCTCTGATTCGAGTATACAGCTTATGTTAGAGCGACAGGAATACATTTTAGAGTCAGATGTACGATCTTAGTGGTCAGTCGTTTGGATTGCAAACCCTTCAAAGTCAAATAAGTGGTGAGAACGCAACCGTACTTAATGTAGAACTAATTGTGAAAGTGTTGGATGTACCAAAAGAGGTTGTAGGTTAGTCATAAGTATATATAGTTATTATAATAAGGCGTGGATTAATAGTTTCAGTATGGTGATACGAGGTCAATTGGGGAAGTGTATCAAAACTATTGAAATATATTATAATATTATCTATACCTATGTAAACACAATTAGATGATAAATGATAATATTTTATTCAGTGCAATAAGATATGGCTAGAACTGCTGACGTTTTAATAAAACTGTATGGTACATTTTAATATTAAATTTCAGTCATAAAATATAAAAAAATATTGCACATTACTTAACAGAATAATATTATTTGATGTATTTTTTTTTAGTTTTAATAATATAATTGTTAAGCCTGAAAATAGACCTACGACAGCAGTGTACCTAAAAAGCCTACCCGTAACGCCGTGTGTTCATAATTGCATCGTTGAGATCCACTCAGAATCGTTTTTTATTGATGATAGATTATTATCATTATTTTACAGTGTTAAAAAAGTCTGAATACTGTGACAGCGTTACATTGATTTTTCGTGCTCCCCAAGTAAAATATTATAAATAGGTATTTATATTATATAGGTACATATATTTAAGAGATATTTATATTTTCTGTAAGAAAATAAGGAGGGAAAGTAGGAAACCGCTCATCTGTACCACATAAGTGTCACAGTGTGAGTGTACCTTGTCACTGAGTAATTCACTATAATGTATTATTCATTTTTAGTTGATAGATAAATCTTTTCAAACGAAAACTTATCAGCATATTTTACCGAATATATTTTGTGTTAAATTTATATTGCTATTAAATAATATATTTTAATATTATAGGAATACAGTAGGGCAAATTATTTTTTTTTGAAAACATGGTATAAGTAGTGTTATTGTATGTATAAAATATAACAATTTATACAATTTAGCGAACATTTTCCTGGTTATCTTGAAAAGTACTAGGTAGGATTTGTTTTTGTTTACACCCTAAAGTGATAACTGGAGATGAGAAATTATAGGATTCGCATATTTTTTTCTGTATCTTCTATTTATAGCTAGGTGAGCTAAAAATCTATTCTATAACCTAATAAATTGAAATTTGGTATTTAAATTTTGCATATTTTTGCATATAGTGGTAGTTTTCTTAAAATTTGCATATTCGTGTTTTTTGTGCATAAAATTGCATGTTTAGTAAAGTAAAATTATTTATTATTTTATGGAATTTTATAAGTTTGTAGTCAATAATCAATAAAATAAAATGCAGATAGCAAATATGACAATTGTAGAATTGTAACATATACCTAGTATTAATTTTTTATTACTCAGTTAAAAATTATTTTAATTTTAATAGAATCAAATTTAACGAAATATTATTTATATTTTAATTTATTGTAAACATGGTTTTTATTTATAGAAAAAATTGCATATTATAATATATTTTTTGCATATTTTCAAATTTTTGATGCATATATCATAATTTTTCCTTGCATATTTTGTCTATTTTAGCTAATATAACTTCTCATCCTTAGTGACAACTATAGATCTATATGATTTTCATAATTGTCTTTAAATACTGTATAACGTGATACATAAAACGCTGGTGGATCACAATTAAACAACATTAATTTTTGTAAATTGCAATTTAATTTATTTGTAATAAATTAAATAAAATACAAAATATAATATCTGTTACACATGATTGATGTACTCAATGGTGTTCACTATAATATATATTTTAAATACTAATGCAGTGGTAGGTATTGAAGATTTAAAAAGTGTGAGTTAAAACTCATAACAAAACTTTAATTGTTGACAGTATAATTAAACCTAAAATATTTACTGTCAATTAGGTGAGTAGATTTTTGCTATAAATATCTATTGCTATTGGTTTTGCCATATAATTTTCAGATTGTTTTCAATACATTCTGATATCGGAAACGTTGGTCTTAGGCTGTGTTAAAAATAATAATTATATATTATATTATTACGCCTAATGCATGTCAATGTTTATTATTTATGAGAGTATTATAATTGTGTATACATTTAATTTAGATAAACCCATGCTATATAGTCATATAGATTAATACAAAATAATGATATTGAGATCAATAGTTGGCATATTGTAATATCTGAACTGCTTTAATCATTTAAATGTTGGATTATTGAGATGTCAGTTTGACATGTTTAAATTTCAAAAGTGTCAATATACGAATACAAATAGTATATCAACTTAGGATTGGGAACATAGTAATTACTAAAGTAGGTACAACAAAGTTTTAATTTTGAGAAAAATAAAAACGAGATGGGTACCAGGTATAAATTTGGACGGGACAAGAGGGGGGGATGGGTGTCTTTCAAAAGGAAGTGAATATCAAAACGACAAAACGAATTATAATAGCATTGGAAATACGATTATCATCCGAAAACGGCATCGAATAAAGTAAATTAAATACGTGCGATAACTATTGTATAACAATCGTAAAGACATTAAGTAGAAATGGGATCTCATAATAAATACGTTATAAATATTAAAAAACAAACTACCACAAGGTAACAAAATTTAATAAAAACACTAAAGTGCATAAACGCAGTTGATTTTGAACAAATTTTCAACCCATATTAATTATCATATACCTGCTCGTACATACTTGTAAAATAATTAATTTATCATTGTAATTATATTAATTTGTTTTTATATCCGTGTAACAAAAAATATACTATACGAATTGAGAATTACACATCTGTTCAAATGCCGGGAGTCACCCTCCCCAAAATGGTATTTTATGTGTTCCTTTTTTTTCATTTGTACCTATCCTGTATCGGTTCAAGGTAAAAATGGATGACTTTTTCATTTTATTGACTGCATCAGTTGAATACTATTATATTTGATTAAGTTAACTTCTCGTTAATATTTTTTTTATAATAATATAATTACGTGACTGTAACTATAGTTTGAATCTTATCAGAAAATAATATTATATCAGCATACTACTTTGCCGAAGTCTATGAAAAAATTATAAAAAAAAAAAAACGAGAACTCGTTCATTTAATTAGATTATGATAATTTAGTTTTTTTTATAAATGATTATATTTTATTAATTTATTTTTGCACGAGGTAGGTATATAGACATTTAGGACTTTAGGAAGGTTACTAATTATTATTAAAAGTTAGACGAAAACCTTATTATTTTTTACTTCATTATTTATGTTCTTTTTTTTTTAAAATGTTGATGATCAAAATTTATAACAATTATAATATGAAACTTTTTGTTCATAAAAAAAAATTAGGATATAAATTTAAGACTCGTGCACTCAAGCAAAATATTTAGCGTACCATTGTAAAGTGGATACACCCGAAAAGAGTTGTAGTGGTTGTTGTTGTTCTGGTTTGTTTATTGTAGGACATATTTTTCAACTTGTAGTCTTATTGATTTTATAACTGTACACATAAATGTGTGCCATCGCTTTTATAGTTTTATGAATAAGTTATAAGATCCTAAGTTACTTTACCGCAAACAACTATTATCGAGATTTAATTTTGAATTGTTATTACATTTATGTATTTTTAATAGTTAATTTCGAAAACTGTTCGTTGAAAACGCGTACATGCTGATAAATTTTTAAAATGCTCTGCTGTACAGTGAGTGTCTATAAGAGTCAATATTACTAAGTATATTTTATGATAATATTGTGATTAAAGTAATTTATTTTACTATCAGGCATTAGTACTAAAACTGACGAAATTCATTTTTGCTAAAAATTTTTTTTGAAAATGTCATTGTGTGTATAAAATATAATAATATACCCAATTTAAAAGTACCCACGAATAATATTTTTGAATCTTAAGTTAATACGGTAATTGTGTTGTTCTATTGGAAGAACAACAAGAAATATAATCAATATTGTCAAAAATTGGTGTTCGTGAAAATTCCCGTTTTCACGTGGTTTTTTGTTAGTTTTGCATAATTATTGAGAAAAGTCTGTAGTACTGGGAATTCCTATTTTTGACACCCTGTTAATTTATCCTAGTTTGTACGACCTGAATGGTGAAGCTTTTCATAACAATCAATCAAAAAATAATTTATAACGCTTCATTGGTGATGCAAACATCTTTTAAAAAAAAGCCTATTTAAAAAATTAGAAATTTACAAAAAAAAATTGCCCGCGATAAGATTGATTTTTTTCTAAAAACGTTTTCATGACAAAATGTTGATCCCCCTACCCCCTAATAAACAACAAGTACACACAGATATGTGTATTTATCTTATCTTTACTACTATACATATGAAATTGTAAGGGATTTTCTACGACCGCGCTGATCGAGAAAACTACTGAACCGATTTGGCTGAAATTTTTAACTGTTATACCTGACAGTCTGTTGAAGGTTATAGTACCAATTTTTTTAGTAAAAAAGATAAATTAATAAAAATAAATGCTTGTGTGTAGATTAGACCTCTGGGAAGAAGACAAGCTAATTTAAAAATGGTTAAATTTGGTTTTTTTTGTTCATCGGATTTTAGTACGGTTAGGTTAGGATTTTGTATTAATTGATTATATTAATCCACCATGTGGAATTAAGTAAAAACGACAAACTTGGTATAACTTTCATACTCTTGAGTTAATTCAGACACTTCCGTACAAACAGCGCTGGGTCTGCGGTCTACCACAGGTAGATTGCCTACCTGATACGAGTAATATACTGCTGCGAATTAGAATTTTTATTCTGGGCAACGGAAAAGTTAAGATAAGTTTTGAATACCATACACCGAATATTAAATAACGCATTGAACAAATTTTGAGTCATATAGAGTTGGTACATTTAACGGGCAACGAAGTGCACGGGATCAGCTATTTTCAATAAAAATATATTTATCATTTATACCAATAGAAACATTTCAATATGTTTTTATTAACCGTTTTTTTATAATATTTACTTGCCGATCACATTAAACGATAAAATTTGAATAAAAAATTATACATATTATCATCGTCCGAAGTCAAAATAAACAACCAATCACGGGCGAAGCTGTGACGGGTCATTGACAATAATATTATTATTATGTATTTTAATGTTATTATTGCACGTAAATTGCATCTAAGTAGGTACTGTTGTAGAAATGCATCTTATGCAGAAGACTGCTGTCACTACAATATAATGCTAGGCAGTAACTTAAATCTTACGAGTTATGATATTAAAATGTACGTACGTATACGAGCAATGCATCTAATAATATAATTTATACGGAAAAATAAAACTGGTCGTTATGGTGACGTCGTAAGGAGAACGGCATTTACGCCACCGCCCATGTATATTGTAAATTTATATACCATATACGTGGTAAGAACTTTTGCGTGCGTGCTCCACAGCGCCGTGTATGGTCTATTATATTATGTAAGTGGGTATATAAACATAATATTTCGATCGATTTAGAATTGTTCTATGGAAAATGGCGAACGTCGTATACGTTTTATCGCGTCATAAAATTTAATGAAATCTGTGCACAAAATATGTACATTGAATTTATACTTATTTATTTTCAAATTGCATCGTACGTTGATGTTGTATCCACTCGTGAATACCTGAACAAAATTATTATTATGATTTTATAAATAATCTAGAGCTACTGGTAGACTTTGGAATCCAACTTTTGAGCGTGTGCCTTTGCATTTTGGAATGAGTTCCACAGACATTTTGACCGCTCATGAGTGCTTACCAGTAGTTGACTCACTCGGGCTCTCTAGTCTGATAGACATAGGTCCAATCTAGCTTCCCTCTAAAATATAATTTCTGGCAAAATTCACTCTCCTAACATACTCCTAGCTATCTCTTGTTAGTTTCTAAGTCTCGTTACGCCATTCTCGCTCCTCCATTTTTTATCTGATAATATTAATAACTTACTGTGAGCTCTTCTTTTCTAAATTAGCCGTAGTTCCTATGGGAGCCCTTTTATTTTATTTTTTCTCATTGCTCTTATCTAATCAATATTATCACATTTTTTTCACATTTTATATTACATATATATGTATTTTTTGGGCTCGTCGCGCTATGATAAATATAACAATGAATTACCATGCAAATTCTTGTAACCTAATTTGCTTATGGTGTTTTTATATTTGTTTTTAATTTGAAGTATAATAATCATTTTTTTAAATGAAAATTTAAATTTAATTTCTGAAAACAACAGTTATTATTACCCTAATATTTCTTAAATAAATAAATTATTAATTTCTTTTATACTTAGATAGTCAATATTTTAGTTCTTGAAAATGATTTGTTCACTTTAGGTATAAATGATTTTTAAAATAAATAATATAATATCGATGTTGATAATAAAATTGAATATAACACTATATTAACGTCATAAGTCCGTGTTAAAAATATTCAATGAATGGTACAAACTGATCATTATGGCCTCAGCTAAATATTTGCATACATAAATAAGTTTCTAATAACTTGAAGGGAACAATATAATATTCTGAAAATTAATGATACAAAGAAAGGAGGGAATAATAAAATGAAATATAAATGCATAATGCATACCTAAGTACAACAGCAAAGCAGAACACAGTATATTAAATTAAACAATTTAGTTAGTTTATATTATGTCACATCCACTTGCTGAAACGGCTTTTTCGTGGAAAGCTATCCATTTAAAAGGAAACTGTTTTATTTTTATACACTTTGTGAAACATGAAAAGAATTCATTAAATGGATGTTTGGCTTTGGTTAGTCAACAAGAAAAAAAAACTTGATGTCGAAGGCGTTATAGGTATTATTATTGCAACTTGCTAGAGCCGAAACCAATTTTCATCCGTTGGCCTATAATAAACATCATAATGCCTTAGAAGAACTCAATTTTATTATTTTTAAACTAATAGTAAAGTTCTGCACTACCTACCCTATCCAACTGTTATTTTGTTTTTTGTCCTACATTTATTTATTGTACAATGTACATGAATATTAATTAATTACAAACTTATATATTTTATGCAAATTAAATAATCTATATTATAAAATAGCATGTATAATTTATTAGGTATATTATAATATCATCGAATATAAATCATACATGCCATCGACTGTAACCAATGTTAAGTGAACGTCTCTATTTTGGCATGATTTAATGGTTTATTTGTGTTTTTCCAGTCGATATCTAATGGTAAGTAGTTATAAGTTATGTCATTATGTTTAATGATTACGGTAATTTAAATGGTAAGAAATACATTCAAAAGAATAAAATCAAATGAATAAGATTTAAATATTAATATTATGATAACATAATTGTATTCACCTTATGATATTAATATACCTGCAGTGAAGTTTAGCTATTATTTTAACTCTTTTCGTCAAGAATTAAAAAATATGTTTTAAGAAGGTATGTATTCAATTAATATTATTCTTGTCAGGTTAGACCATAGTTAGACAGACCTTAACAACGTTGCAGTGGCGTCATTTGGGGGGGAGCAAGGTGGGCATTTGCCCCTGTCTGATTTTAAAAGCAGCCCTATGGGCCGGTGTCCAGTTGTTGCCGTTTTACCATTATTATATTTTATTAGTGCAAAAACGTGCCTATAATAATGTTATAATAATATTTTTAGTCAAACATTTGCTGTCTGGGAATTTTATAATATTTTCAGAAAATATTATAGTATGTACTAAGAAATTATTGTCACAATGATACATTTTTACTAATTGATAGTTGGAATATATTTAGACGTATGCGAGGAGTGAGGACGTACACATTGTATGTATGGGTATGTATTTATGTATGTTTGTTTGTGTGAGTGTGTTTTGTGAAGGAAAATGAACAGTTAGTATCATAATCTCGTATAGTTTAATTTCTAAAATCTAAAATGATTACAAATTCTAAAAACAACAACCGATTGACGCTCTTATTATTTATCATTGATCACTGACTTCATAACTTGCGACAGTCGTGTATGATTCAACTATTATGCGTATTGTGTTAATTTAGTTGAGTACCTAAATTAAAGTTAATTTTTTTCGTGACGCATGTTTACATTAATCTTTTAATTTGGGCAAAATATGATCTAAAAAAAATAGATGGGTGGTTAGGTGGTGCGACTAAAAATATAAAATTACCGCAAACTGCTCGAAAAGTATCGAAAATAATTTCTAGCATGTTAATAAACAGACAAAACTTGAGCTGGTAAGCAAGCAATAAAAAAAAATATATTATAATTTAAGATAATATTAATTTGTAAACATATCATATACTTATAAAAGATATATATATATATATATATACTTATATACTTATATACTTATAATGAATCAGGTAAAATTGATTTATAGATAATGCAGTTAATAGATTTTCAAAGATAAAAAAAAGAAGATATCTTAATAAACTACTTATATTTTTGCGGTTTTTTTACCCATTCGGGCCGGTCTAAACCTTTGCCCCCCTCTATTGAAAACTGAAATGACGCCACTGCAACGTTGTATTCTCTTTTTAAAAAAAAAGAAAGAAATTTATTGAGACTTTTATTTTCTAACTTCTAAAAGTGTAACAGTACGCCAGCGCACGACATAAAACGGTCCTTTTCAGGACCAACCAATCAGAACGCAGTTATTACCGCGCAAACCACCAGGACAACTTGGAACTCACATTACAGGGCCTCAAGTTGTTCCAGACACATAAATCCAAAATATAAACGGAAGCTGCCACAAAGCCAACGACGATCCACCGGCACGCCTGAAGTACCAGGAGCGCAGCCAGTAGATTCCGCCGCCGTGCCTAACTAATCGCCGACATAACGCCGGTCGATAACATCCGCCAACGATCAAGAGTCGACGGACCTCCCCGCCCCCCCCTCTGACAACTTGTTTGAGTTGTACCCGGGGGGTTTGACATACCGCCGTAGCCGCTTCCTGCGAGTCACGCGCAACGATATATTGACCCCGTCCATACGCCGACTGTAACACGCCGATACCTCCAACATATTGCCTATCATAGGACCAGTCTTTCGCCGGTTAGGTTAGGTGCGAGGTTAGGCCGAGCTCTCACTGCGACGGTCCGTCTATTCAGGCCGGCCGGTCGCACTCGTCAACCTTGCTACCCCTACTTTGTACAATAATTATATATTATGATGAATAAGGGATAAGACGTAATACCAAAACCCTACGCATTCTTATTCCGGACGCCGGTTCGCAGTGACCGTGCCGTCTCAAAAGTTAACTGGAAAGTCTCATTATTTTTTTTATAAACGTTTGAGTTTTAATTTTTTGACACTGTATATTGATCCGTAATACTAATTTTTAATATTTTATAGTAATTCAAGACCAAGTAACCGTAGATAGGTACTTAAAAATTCCACCAAAAGTTTATTTTATAATTTTCTATGTCATAAAATTTTCAAAATATAGTGATTTTTTTAGCTTTTTACAGACATGCAAAATGTATGGTTTTTAAGCTATTATCGATAAAACATTTTTGCTGCGTTAAAAAGTTAGACAATGAATATTAGGTTCATCATAAATAGTTCAAACTGCAACCAAAAGATCCAAATATTA
Source organism: Metopolophium dirhodum (assembly GCF_019925205.1). Classification (NCBI taxonomy): domain Eukaryota; kingdom Metazoa; phylum Arthropoda; class Insecta; order Hemiptera; family Aphididae; genus Metopolophium; species Metopolophium dirhodum. The sequence goes on from NC_083560.1 coordinate 126,745,960, forward strand.
TATAAACAGTTTTTTTCTGAGATTTATTCTAACAATAGTTTACGAAATTAAATATTTTAAAGATGAATAACAATTGTCGATTTTAGTTATGTATTTGTAATTTAAAAATATTATTCATGGTAGTTGAAAGATTTAACGTAAGTACCTATATTATTATATTTTATACACATAATGACAACTTAAAATTCAATGTTTTCAAGTTAATTCAACTTACTGTATATGACGACACGCACCGACGCCGGATCGATCCTGGCTATGATGAGCAGCATTTTTCTTCGGCAGTCACTGCAGTGTCTGGAGAAAAAAGGCCGCCATCCTCCACCCGGGCATGGCAGATACCTACGGGTGCCCACTCAAATATTCTGCCAAACACAAACACTCGCGTGTAAAAACTCACCGTTCAAAACAATACCACCACCACAATACAACCCTACAAACAGCTAATGGCAATAGATGCCGGTGTAACAGGCGATTTTTACCGGGGGTATAAATATCCTAGGTTTATTTTACCCCGGGGGTAAAAATGTTTGAGGGTATTAGAAACCTGTGACACCGGGCTTAAGGATCATTAAAAAAAAAAAAACTAATATAATAACAATATAAATATATTATAAAATAGTATGTACATAGGCTGACGGACCGACTTCAAATCGTTTATATAGGTAATATCAACGATATAATTTATTAATAATACAATGTAATTTAATTCAAATTTAACACATCCATTACACACCCACGCGACACCTAATGTATAGCACAGCCGTAGTATACTCACTTTCTCACATTTTTTTCTTCATTATTTCATATATTTCAGCGTGGGATATATCCCTCCCTTTCTGTCCCCCCTCCCCCACCCACAATCCAAACTCGGCTCACGCCCGCGCCACCGTCGCAATTTCTCGCATTCTGGCAAATACACATATTTGTATACTGCACTCGTGTGACGCACGCACATTATTGTAATATTATTTTATTATATTATGATTATCACCCTATTTAAACGGAGCCAGTTATCAGTGCGATCAAATTTTCAACCCTCCTCCCTTAATATTTTAATACATAATATCTAAAGCCGTTGGCGCGCGACTTCGACGCCGAAAAAAGGCACAATAGCAGTTTTTGCGATACTTTACAATATTATTATAATATATTATACACATTGACACACACACACACACACACACAAACACACACACACACACACACACACTTACTAACAGCACTTGTGCATTTGTGTATAATCGAAATAATAATAATAATATTCTATATACGCACAATATATAATATTAATGTAGTATTATGTACCTATATAAATCGGAATACCCCGCCCCAACCGTTTATATTATTATGTATATATACATGACTACCACCACCACGTTATATACATAATATACCTACGTGCTGTGCGTATTAACAACCCGAAAATCCATTATTGTTATCTCGACACCTTTTCTGAGCTCGTAAGGTAAAATATGTTTTCAAAAGTACATTAAATATAATATTATATATACACATGCGGTACACATGCGGTACACATGCCTACCTATATCGTATTTACGACGTCACCATTTTTCATATATGTATAATATATAATATATATGCTCGTATACATACATATATATATATATTATGTAAGAATGTGTATATATTGTATGTGGTTTAGGCGTGTCTCGTCTATAATGTAAGATATGTAAACATCGCACACGATAATAATAATATGTTTTGAACGTTTTCGATTGTCTTGTGGGCGCCGATCCGGAGCTCAGATTTAGTAGGGTTGAGGCGGGTGTGTACAGGTACAAAGCTACGTAGGTAAGTATATATTGTGAAATGTAGTATATTATAGAACTAGCGTATAACGTAGGTATGTAATAATATATCTTAATATCTATAAGTATTAATAACTAGTCCTTATAACTATATTGGTAATAATAAAGTTTATAATTGCAGAGTTGTATGTCAACACGTTGCCATCTAACCTGCGCATTACACTCCTTAGAAAGCGTAGAGCTTATAGAAGCACTTATACATAGATTGATATATTATATACTAGTTAGATTTTTAAACATAAACAAATTATGCTGAACGAAATTAAAAATGTATACATTTAAAAAAATATTAGTTTTTAATTATTCTGAATAATCACTTCAAATAATTATGATGTAGTAAAAATATATTACAAAACTCATGCCTTTACCGATAAAATTATTTTTTATTGGGATAAAAATATTGTATAATCTCACTTTTGTATGTAAATATTGTAATGTAATATAAAAATAGTGATAAAATAGTTTTACAGCACCGACTACAACTGCGTCGAGTCTTACGATTTACTATGTATAGCAAGTAAAACGTTATTTAAACAAAATATAATATACTTTTTACAAAACAATTTATTGACGGTAAAACAATTGGATGGTGTCTTGTAGAACTGCGTTAAAAATAAATCTTAAATATTTCATTACACAAAAGTTGTGCATTTAAGAATGTAAATATAATATGTTTAAGAATTATTGGTTTATTACATAATATAATAACCTTTTAATTTGTTTTTATAAATTATTGAAGTGTTTGTTGCATATTTTTAGGTGTGGGGGTCTTTCAAACCCTCACACAATAACGGTATAAACAAAAAAACAAAAAGAATGCATCTTAATTAATATTAGGGTTGATTATATTATACTTTTCAAGCATAAAATGTGAGTACATTTATTGCTAAACGTTTAATTAAATTAAACATATTTTGTAGCTTATAGTTTTAATTAATAATATAATGCTTACAAAAACAATTTTAGATACCCTAGAAACCCTACCTACTTGTTCAATACGCAGGTGTTTACATATTAGATACATCTAAGTTTTTTGAAAAGTATTTTACTTCATATTCATAAGATGTTGATAGTGGTTTTACCAATAAAGAAGTGTGCAAAAATAAAGCAATATAAAATGTTGGAATTGTACGTAATTAAAATTTCCTAAGGGAAAATCTCAGAAAATCGTTGCACTGTAACAACTTAGAAATTAAGAACTTAAGTCCGTATTCAGAGAAAGTTGAAGTTTACGTTAAAATTCTTGCTCTAGGTCTAGGTGTTTGCAGCGCTCTCGAAGTTGTTTGTTCGGAAACTAACTAATGAGCAAGTACACCGTTCACCATAGGCGGAACTTGCCGTGCATGGGGGGGGGCTAGCAAATTATTTAATTAGCCCTCCCCCCTAAAACAATTTAGGTTTCAAGATGTATGTGATCCATAGACTCCCATATAGCTCACATTGATGTTAAAAATGTTAGCCCCCCCCCCTGAAATTTGAATGGATTTCCGACTATACCATTCACTATAGTTTTCGTATAAAATACAAAAATCTTACCTATTGTCCTAAATACTCATCGATTGAACTATACGACTAGATATGATATGAATAATTGCAGGATGAAAGTTCACACTGCGTATAAAAGTAAAAATAAAATTCAGAAGCAATTTTGAGTATAATAATTAGTAAGCCGTCACAGACCGAACTACGTGCAAACTTTGTTGGTGCGCAGGCTAAGCCCCCCTCCTTTTTTTGGAAATTATATATATTATATATTTAGTTATATTATAGACGGTTCATATGTCTTAAATTAATAAAATCCATAGTTTAATATACAAATAACATTTTTTAAATTGTTATCAAATCTCATATATAATATTATAATATGTACTAAAATTGTAATGGTATTTGTTTTTAAAAAAATGTAGCCCCTCTCCCATTTCAGATTTATAGACCCGCACCTGTGGAGACACTCATACGTGGGCCAGAACTCAGAAGTGCACTAGAAAACTTGCAATTTATAGCAGGTAGGTGCAAACGTACTAGGATTCTGTAACTCGCAAGCTATAGGTGCACCTACACCATGCGCGTAACGGTACATTATCACTATAGTGATAAGACGACAGGATGGAACGTACCACGGCATACCGTAGAGATTTTCGCTTCTGAGGACTATCTCCTCGGAGAACCATAATGGTTGGCACCAGGGGTGCAATCATGTTTGGTACTCCTATTTAACATGACATTTTGTATTACTCCTAAGGAAAAGTTAAGGTTTTTAAACAAAAAACCTCAACAAAAATTAAATGAATCAATATTAATGAGTATACGAGTCGTGATGACTCCTTTGTAATGCGTGATAAGGACACGTAAAATGTATATTATTCCTATTATCATATTTTTTACTATTAATAAACAGTAAATAATATTTAAGAACACAGTTTTTATTAGCTAACTGTAAAAATAATTTATATTTTATTTAAAATTTATATTTTTTTTTTATTAACATTTATATTTCTAAATAAAAACCACGATTATAGTACAAATACAAATAAATAAATAATCGACATGGTTATATTATATACCTATGTTTAAAAAAAATAAACTGAACATTGATTTTCCGTTTGCATTATTAGAATATACCTTACAAATTAATATTTTAAAGGCAATTTAAAGTTCAACGTTATAGAAGGCTGTACTTAATGACGCATTATTCAGGCATTTTCGTATTTTTTGTTTCGTTAAAAAAAATATATTATTTTAATTAAATTATTTTCAAATTATACTATAACAAATATTCTGTAAAAATATTCATTATAGCTTCAAGCTTCAATGCTTTTTTTGCAGTTCAATTGAATTCATTTTTTTTATACCAGAAAAAAAAATCGAAATTTGTCGGATAAATCTGTTTACGCTCCTTTTGTTTTATTTAGTTAAACAATTAACGCACCCATTATAAGAAATAAGAATAAATGTTTCGTTCTTAATTATGCTGCAACGTGGTTATAGTTATCAAGAAAGGTTTTCTATTTCTTACGGATAAGTTGTCTAAAGCTGGGGGTTAGAGCACTGTGCATGAAGTTTTTATCAATAAATAATACACATTTTGTTTATAAATCTTGAATACCTAATTATTATAATATTTGAAATATACTTTACTCTATCGGAAGATGGTAGTGAATATAAGTGTATCTGTGAGATCGATCGCGTATTGATGGTGCCTGATGTCGAACCAATGTCATTTTAATAATAAGTATTTTGATGGATCGAAAATAAGTGTCAAGTGTGTGTATTTTGTGTTGGTCAATTCTACAGTGTAAATTTAGTGTGCAATTTATACACAGGAGTTGACTGGAGTTAGACGAATATTGGTCGATCGTATTAGGTACCGATTGAACACGTGCGTTAAATTAAACACACTTTTACACTTTATACTCAAAGTAAAATATTTATTAACGAAGAAAAACATACAATATTGAACTTTCCTATGGAGAAAGAGAAATATAATAAAAGAGTAATATTATTATAAAATGTACTATATTGCATTTATGCTGAATGTATTAATATAAATAATATACTTAAATAAATATAGTGGTCGATCACTAGATACTTAAAATGTTCTATGTTCTCACTCCTTGTAAAACGTTGGCAACCCCTGATAAACATATATAGAGTGTAACAAATATGTTACAGTATCCTTAAATGCATCAGACAATAATATTTCTACTTTTAGTTTTATTTATTTATTTATTTATACGGACAATGTCCAATTTACAATATGTAATAAACTAATAACGATAATAGTGATAATATAACAAAATAATATTATAGAAAATTAAATAACAATCATAGATTACATTACTTAAATAGTGTATTAAAAATTTGATTATTTCCGCAAAACATCAAAATATTTAAGGGATCATTTAACATGTAATTCTGAGAGAAACGTGGTTCATAAAATAAATCATTATTGCGTAAGTTATATGAGTATTGGTTTTACAATTTATTTGGTTGAGTAAAAATGCATCATCAATCTCGTTGTTTATTAACTTAAAAAGAAAGTTTTAATTCTACGAATGGATCATTGAATTATAAGTTTTATAAGTTTATTTCCAAGATAATTATTTAATTACACCACTCATTACTTGAGATTCGTTAAAAAAATTTTTTTTTGTCGATTTTTAATATTATATAACTACGACATATTGTATAAACTATACAGGTGGGACTCCTCACACGACAAATCAATATAATTACCTAGCTGAAGACTTTTTGAGGATTAAATTTGTTGAACATTTTTAAGATGGATCCTCAAAAACCTATTAGTAGAAAGACCCAACCTGGACATTATTTTGCAATAATAATATTTTTAAACATCGAATCGCTGGAAATGGTTTTATTTTATTGATAATTGATTTTGCTGCTTGTTTAATATCATTATTATTCCTTTGATTGAAAGAAATAGATAAACACTTAAAAACTGCAAGAACATTGTTATGTAGACATACTGATGAAATGGTTCTTATTTCTTTCATTTTATTATTTTTATGTAATACTAAAATGTAATAAACTGAAATTAATTAGTTAGGATGACTAGATTCTGTTTAAGATACCGAATATTTATAGTATTCCTTACACTACTACAACTACAAAAAACTCCAACATATCCATTCTTCATTGTGGCTATTAAATTTGTTTAGGTACTGGAGGACGTGACGACCAATGAGTTAGGTTCATATTTTTAGAAAAGTAATATAATAATTATTGGGGATTTATCCAACTCTTTTGTCATAAAATATTGAAGATAGATAACAAATATATTTTTCAAACAGATTAATAACCACAAAATATAAACTTATGTTTCAATTCAGCACTAAAATTAGTTTGTACGGGTCCACCCATCAACTTTGGTGGAGCAAGATAGAAAGGTATATATTTACCACTATGGGTTAACACACGAAACCATACAATACGTACCGTATTACTGTTATGTGACAATATAATATTACAGTCGGTGTTTGTTCCTTTCGTAAATAGTGGTTACCTTCGCATTCTACGGATCTCGATTCCTGCAGCCGGAGAACGAGTCATTATTCATTACTTATATTAATAATAAATCTTAAAATATTTAATACACAATACGGCACGGTAATAAAAAGTATAACGTAATTAAAATCATTTTTCAATTTATTAATTAGTGTTTGTACTGTTAAGATAATCTCCCTGTACAAACAATGTGGGTACAATATCACAAATATCATCGGTCACCCCACTAGTTTTAATTATCATTGTAGAATTCCTTTTCATCTTATGAATTATTTTAATAATTGTGAACTAAACGCGATGCTTAAGATTATTATTATTCATACTAATAACATGCCTGTAAGCACATATAAGTATACTTATTTTTGTATATTGTTTATTTTTTTAGCTGGTACTTTGAGTGGATGGTTTGTATGGTTGCGCGTGTTTATCAGATACAACCACATCTACAACGTAGAATTTAATTAAAAACAAACCTTATCCCAGCATTATAATGACTGAATGTCCACAAAACAATTTAACCTTCATAATATAGAGAAACCCGATACACTGGTTTAATATATATTGAACTTCTCATAAAGTATTCGAAATAATTTTCTGTTTAACTTTCGTCGTAATTATGCTCTCGCAGTTAGGTAAAACTATAAGCTAATAAAAGCCGATAACGATGAATCATTAATTTTTTTTTATTGATTTTAGCTATAACTACAGAGTTGTCAACAGTGATGATTATTTACATTTCTTTTGTTTATAGATTAATTTTTATACATATTATCAGTTTTTATTAGGAATATTATGTCGTATTCTGGCACAATATATTTTTGTTTCTAGATGGTCATTTCTAAATCAACAAATATTATTAATAAAATAAAATAACATTTTAAATGTACATAATGAATCCACGATAGACATTTAACATCAATATATTTAATATACTTACTTAAAACAACTGACTAAAAAATAACTAAAAAAATATAAATGCTGATATTTGAGTTTAAAAAAAAAACGTAAAAGCGTTGATATAGATAACCTGGTGTACCTTTGAACTTTGCATTAATCATAAATTCTGTATGAAGCTCAAAATAAATAGTATGATACAAACTATATTATTATATATTAGGTACATTCCATAGTAACAGAAATGTAATTTAATTTGTTAATAAAATTAGATTTAATTACATTTTTTGTTGTGAATGTCGTAAAAAATAAATAATTGTAAAAACTTGATTTTCTCTAAAAATAAGAAAATAATTTTCCTTCACAGTCCATTTTCATAAACCTAAAATAAGATGGATTCCATTTTATGGCAAAATCCAAATTTAAACCATCAAAACTAATTATATTAATATGTAATTTCCATAATTATACGAATAATTAATCTTGTGTATAATTGTTCTATAATCGCGTACAAAATATGAACGTGACGACTAAAACTACAGTGTCAGACAATAAGAGGCAGGAAAACGTTTGACGCCACATGAAATTATAATAATATGACTGCAAATGATACGCCCAGCTCTTGTAAAAAACTGACCTCGAGTGTTTAATAGTTATTTTATATTATTATAATAGATATAAATAAATTTATCAACAATAGGTAATAATTCTACTGTGATTATTCCAGTGCAACTATTCATTCGGATAATATGAAGTAGATTGAAATCCGCTGAACTTTGACAATTCGGTTGAATTTGTCGAGAAGTTATAGAAGCTAAACCTTCACTGAATTAAAGCGATTTGCAAACAATTACTTGTGAAAGTTCGGTTTTGATATCTCACACGAGTTCACACACGTAATACGTATTAGGAAGTCTACTTAAATCAATTGTAACGCGCATGGTATAACTGCAATTGCACATATAACCGTGGTTGGATTAAAGCTTTTACTATGTACCTCTAATAGACTGTACTGCTTTATATTCTGCTTGTTAGGGTGCAAACAGAAATTGCTAGAATTCTTTTAGCCACTCTAATTGCATATGCCTATAGACAGTGCTCGGTCGACTGTTCCAATTAATAGTTTTAGTAATTTTCAGCTTTAATAAAATTTGATTAATCATAATATAACAATATTATGCACGTTATGTTTAATTTTTGATTAATTCTCAAGATTTTCAATGAAATTCGAAATAAATGTGGAATGTTTTCGGATAATTATTGGTTAGGTAGAAATTATAACAATTTGCAAAATATTAATACTTTAAAACAAAATAATATTTTATATTCGTGATGTAGCGAGAGCTGTTTCTTTTGCACTAAACACTAACGATCACTATTACTACACTCTCATTTACAGGACACTGACTTTGAAAATTACGTCCATCGAGTTGCCTTGGTAAACCAGTCTGTATCGAATCTCTTTAAAAAAAAAAAGACGTGCCTTACAGAATAAATTCTCATGTCTCGTATTTTTTTTTTTTGTTTTTTAGAATGAGAAATCAGAAATACTTTGAACAAAACAAAGTTGTATTTTTAACTCATGGTACGATTTTTATAAGTTATCGTTTTTATTATTATTTTTGTTTTAAGCAACATAGTTCAGAATCAAAGTCCAATCCACGTTGTAGACAATCATTCTCTTAAAAAAAAATAACTAAAGAGATCACACAATTCTTTTAGGCACGAGAGAGAGTTTTTCCTATATACCGTGTAAAAACAACTATTTTGAATTTCTCATTGGTGATGCCACTAACATGTTGTGTGCAAGTACGTAGATTTCTATTTCCCGGGACCCCTATACAATCGCACTCAAACAAATTATCAAAAGGTGGCGACAACGATGAGATAGCATATTGCCAATACGTTGGACCTTATTATAGACACTAGCAGGGAGCTTAAGTATTATAATAATATTGAACCTATCATAGACAGGACGTTGGCAGGTGCTATATATTGTATTCAGTATTGTGATGATAATTAATATTATTATCGTAATAATATCGAACAGTGTTGGCATTAACTCGGCAACTGCAGTGGCAGTGAGGTAAAAGTTACATTTAGATAGGTACATCGCTGCAGAGTTGAATGAGTTGATTAAACGTCGTGCCGAATAACGACACCGTTGGCCGTTTCTAGTCTAACCTATTTCCGGTGTTTCGTGGGACAATGTTGCCGTTATTTAAGTGTGTGTGTGTGTGTGTGTGTGCCAAACCACCGCAATCGAAGAGACGTAGCTTTGCATATTTACCCGCCGCTGCCCTACGTCCGGTTTGATATTATAATGATATTGTGATGACCGACTTTTGGCGAAAACGACGGACGGTAGAGCCATTTATTTCCGGTAAACGGTAGACAGGGGTTCCTGAATAATATTATATATACGTCGCGCGTCGAACAATACGGTAAACGTGGTATACTTCAACATTGGCATCGTTGGTAGTATACATAATATAATCAGACAAGCAATTATTATTGGCCTCTCCAGTAGGACTTTCCAAGAAACGATACTAGCACGATTATAATAATAACATATACCGTGGTTATTAACAACACGGCAACATGTTGTTGTAAAATATTAACCGAAATCACAATTATTTTTATATTTTAATTAAAATGTTTCTCGAGTTCCAAATCATGATCTAGCAATTTGCATTTCTAAGCATTTACGAAAACGACATTTACCTATGTACGAAATCCACAGCAAGGGCATTGGCCACATTTTGGTACCTCTGTTCTAGAAAAAAGAGATTAGGATAAACGCCATGTATAAGGGACTAAGGGAGTAGTACTAGGAACAGCGTATTCAGCTGTTCGAAGCACCTACACGCCCTAAGCCGGATTAAGGGCCAATGCCACCGTGGAGCTCCCCCCCTCCCCCCGAGGCGAGATGGAAACTATTGATTATATTTTATCATCCACTAAATGGAGATAAAGTTTTCACGGTGATAATGTGGCTTGGTCCTAAACCAAAATGAAACCATTCCCATGTCTTTGTTTCTGGATTTGTGTAATGCAGTGTTTGCTGTTTTTAGATCTGCTTTGACATAATATTATGTACTATGTATTGTACGATAATAATGTATTGTGTGTGTACTTTCAAAAGCTTATTCGATCCGTTTATAAGTCGTAAGATATAATAGCAGGACCATCACTGCTTCCGAGTTCCCGGCTGCAAGTTTTCTTCGGGCTAAAATGTGCTAATTGCGGGGAAGGAAAATATTTTTTTTATTTTCATTATAATAAGTAATAACTAAACCGTGCCGCCGGCTACAAGTGGAATTTACGAGAAAAGCATCCCCGGATAGGTATCCGACTGCCACGAGGCCAAAATAAAAATTCTTAAATAAATTTTTACACATCGCGCAGAGTTATCGTCCATCCGTGCGTAGTGTACGGTGCGCGCGTGTGGGTGTGTGGGTGTGTGCGTGCGTATTCAGCGACGCGTAAAATGTCCAATGACCCAATACGACCGTACCTTATTGTATACCGTGTACAACTGCGGCTGCTGTATTACGCATGCAGTACGACTAATAATATTGTATGCTTTATTATGAATCGGCCGGAGAAAGAACAAAAACAAAAAATATCGAAATAAATTCGATCAGCCACCCCGCGCGCGCGATCGAGACGTATAATAATATAATATTATTTTTATACCGGCAACGATATAATATATTATTATATACAGTCGTATAATATACCAACACGCTCGCTGATACGTCCACGTGCAGCGTGTCGCTCTCCCCGCTATACCGTTATTACGTGTATATATATATATATAGGCACATAGTCTACAATCTACAGGGTGATCCGTGTACCGTAGCAATGAACCTTGCGACAATATTAAGTACCTATAGGAAATTTTAATTTTAGTCTTAAGAACAAACTAATAACGATTATAATCTTATGGAAAATTAATGCGAAATGGTCGCAGCGTTTAAACGAAAATAACCCCTTATACTTTCCAAGACGTCGTCCGGTTCACGATACATCACCCTGTACACCTGGCGCCACCGTAAACTAACACTACTACACGTCTGCCCACACCCACAAACAAATATATATATATATATATATACAATACGACAACGTATATCGTGCATCCGTGAGTATAGGTTCCTCTTAGAAAATTATAGGGGGTGAGGGCGAACATCGTGATCGTAAACCCAAACGATGTCCTCCCGCGCTCCAGGTGTATTTTATACATATATACGTCAAAGTGCGCGTATCGCGTAGGGGTACGTTTCGTCGGGGTCCGACACCCTTCGGCCAACGCCACGGCGGCGGTTCCCGTGGGATATGGACCGAACGTTTCGCGGCGAGACGGAGCCATCACCCGCCGATCCGCCGCGACGAACCCACCACCCTTCTGCTACACCCGCACGCGATCACCCCTATGTCACGAAAACGGTACGCGCCCGTTCACCCCCCGTCGATCGCGTACCGCGGTATAGAAATCAATTCGACGCGATCGTGACCGGGAGTCCCGCTGCGGGTTCGTTGTTTATTTCCTCTTGTTCTGTGCTGTCCGATATCGTGTCTATATTATTATTTAAAACAATTATTGCAGGGTAGGTATACATTAAAAATATCTAATATAAATGACAAGACGTTTATAAACAATAAAACAGCAATAATACATTGGTAGGTAATATAGTATATTAGGTACAAGTAATGTTTATTCGACTCAATGCTCTATATGGTGGCTGCTACGTGCCGGTAGAATGACCAAAGATGGGTACAAACTAGTTAAAAACTTAAAGTTAGGTTTGACAATAATTATTATAAGTTTTTTATATCTTTTTTTCTATTAAATTCGTTATCTTTTGAACAGAGTTGAACTTACTTGGCCACGGTTTTGCTCACAAAGTATCTGTTGGACTTATTGGAGCTTTGAAGAGTTTGATATTATGAATATTTTATATTATTACCATGTATTTTTATGTACCAAGCAACTAACACCATTATTTATTATCTGTACTTCAAAGCATATCCCCATACCAAATAAAATCATTTGTATACCAATTTTGAAAATAGGTTCATTTAATTATTGTGAAACGATTTCTCGTAGAACTATTGCGGTAAGTTGACAAAAATGCATTTAAATTGTATTATGTTATGTACTGAAAGAGCTTATATTTTTTAATAATATATCATTTATTGCAGCACAATGATGTTCATAAATATAATTTACAATCGAATTATTCGATCATTTTTTTTTTTTTAATTTGAAATACTTATTATGTTATGCTAGTAGTTGATCCTAGGTTATAGGTCCATTGTAGCCATAATTCATTGACACTTTATAGTTGAAACTTGAAAGTTTAAAGAGACAACTCTGATATGTATTTTTAAAACAACGATGTACTGATTTATTAAAGAATCAATGTAGTCACAGTGAAATAGAAATATTCTCACTTATCAAAGGGGCAATGTGACCAGCCCACAAAAGTAGCAATCACTAGTATTCAAATATCTGAGCAGCAACCAGTGACTGCTGATTTGGAATTATTATTATTTATACAAAATATTAAAATATAATTCAGTAAATAGTAATATTATTATTGACCATAAAAAAAATGAAATATTAGTAAAACGATTTTCTTGGGTACTTAGGAAGGTCAAGTGTGTTTTTTTTTATATATAAATATGCTTATGTATTTATCTACAATAATAAATGAATCATTATGATGGTTTTGATAAATACAATATAATATACATATTATAATCATTCTTATCTAAACATTAAACTAAATCAGAATTAAATTATAATATATTTTATTAAAAGTTGACTTGTAATAACTAATATGCTGAAACATTTTAAATTAAATAAATATTAATAAAAAAAAAAATATATCAAATATCAAATATTCATTTTAAATATAAAAATATATAAATTTAATAAAATATGTTGACATGTTGAATTATAAGTGTTAATTTTTTTGTAATCCCTATTCTATAATAATTTAAAGACTAAAATAAATCACTGAAGTGATAAGTTTCAAAACGTGGAAGATTTCATTTTCAGAAAACAGAAATCAACTATAACAATAACTATAATAGTTTATCAAATATATTTTATATTTATGAGGTATCAGGTTAAAAAAAATGAATAGTCAAACGGTTTTAATTAAACTGTCAATATGCAATTTAAAAAAAAATTACCTTCTTTATGAGAACGATTCTGATCTCTTAGTAGGACTTCCCATACCAAATCTATAGTTGGCACGTCATATTATAATAAATTGTATACTGCTGCCGAGATATTCGTAAGATCGTAAGGGTCGTTGTATCTATATGATTAAATCATTTAATTGCCTACTTATTCTCCACTCAACTCGTTTTATTTTTTTGTAATATACTGTTCTAATAGACATGTTAATTACCGTTTGGATTAATTTATATTCTTATTTTTAAAAACAATTCAATAAGTATGTCTGTAATATTAATGCTAATATAAGTTTCAACGTTTGATTCGATGCATGTGATAATGATTATTCATTTATGTGTCCACATTCAACTTGGGTATACGCAGCACCTATTATGTACTTAACTACAATAGTTCCTATTTAGTTGACAAAGTTGAAAAAAAATGCCTTGATACTATTTCTTCCACATTAATATATTCATTATAATATGTCCATGCCATTTATTAAAGACACGCGAAAGCTATATAGGTACATTATTTATTCGATCACATTTTATTTTTGAAAGGTTATACATGCAGTTTAGTTTTCCCGGAGCGAGTTTGATTTTGTACAAAACTTTATTCATTAAATCCGTATTAAACTCAGTTGTAATTAAATACCTTTATTGTATATATAATATTTACTATAGTATATAGTATTCAACCTACACAAAGTCGACGTTGGGTTTGGATGGAACGTATGCAAAAATAAATAATTAAAAATATTTCTCGAACTACCAGAAATAGACAAAAATCTATTTTCAAAATGAATATCGTCGTAAGACTCTATAACATATCCGTCCGACTTGAATGGGTCAAATAATATATGAGACAATCGATTGATGTGCGCAGCACTTTTGCACACTCGGCAATCGATTACACACTGAATTTAATCAGCAGTTATAATATTTACTTGTGTTCGAGTATGCTATCCACACGTATCTGCACGAACTGTTTTGACAGGACCAATTTCAGATGAATATAATATAGAAATGATCACAATACGTACTAAACGTTTTACTTTTAACTTAAACGTGTAATAATTGTAACGCATAAACTAAAAGAACGTACATTTATCGATTTATCGGATATGGTCATATGTGACTTTCGAGTGTGTATATCCACGATATAAGGTACCAATGTCTGGAGTTGTTATTTTTATCACTTATAAAAGTTTGGCTTTTATTTATTTACCATAGATATTATAATGGGTAATATGCTTATATTGTGTCCTGTAGTTTGGTCGTCACGATATAACCATGGATTTTGAGAATCCTAATGATATTGTCGCTATTGATACGGAGGTACAATACAATGTTCTATAATAATAATACAACATCTTCTTTACTTTCCATAGAAATATTAATTTTTTTATTCCAGCATCCTTACGAGTGGGTCGATGCAATGGATGGTGTTAAATTTGAATTCAATGATATAATATCATTGTATAAGAAAAAGTTGAACATTTTATACATTTTTAACTACAAACTAATTATTACATTTTAAATTTGATAAATGTTGTCAAAATTTGAACTTTAAATGCTTATAAAAAAAAATTGTGCCTATGTATTTTCAATATTTTTCAACTGCTATTGTAACAATATATTATCAGGAGCCTTGCATAAAATTTTCACGCTTTTCTACCCAACAAATACAGTTTTATTGATATTTATAGAAAAAAAAACTAAAAAAATTGAGAACTAACAATGTCCGTAAATAGCTCAAAAAGAGTCCAATTATTTTCAAAATTTTATCATGTGTAGGAAATGCTAATATAAACACTCAGCGAAATTTTCAAGTATCTACAGTCATACGTTTTTTAATTACAACAAAATAAGAAAATCGTTACACTAAAAATCGAGTGAATTTCAAACGTTCATAAAAATTTAATTTGACTTTCTTGTAGACATTTTTTTTTTCGATAAAGGTAGATAAACTTATGGATAATCTTGTATTACATTTTCAAATCTTAGATTGAAAAAGAAAAATTTTTATGAATTCTCAACTCAAAATAATATGCTAATTTTCGTGATTTTTTCGTAATTTGTCAATATTTGATCTTTAAATGTTTATAACTGTGACTAAGGACTTTTTTATTTTTCAAATGTCATTGTAACAATATAATAGGAGCCTTGTATTAAATTTTCGAGCTTTTTTACCCAACAAATAACATTTTATTGATATTTGTAGAAAAAAAAACTAAAAAAAATGTAAACTGAAAATGTCCGTAAACAGCTCAAAATAAATTAAAATATTTGGAAAATGTTATGGTGTATAGAAAATGCTAATATAAACATTCATTCAAAATTTCATGTACCTACGGTTATTTGTTTTAGAGTTACATCAAAAACCAACATCGATTTTCTCAAAAACAGATTTTGTGTAAAAATTCCCGTTTTCCCTTAATTTTTCTTTTGTTTTTGATGTCGCTTTTGAAAACTACTAGGAAATGTTTACTTTTGACTGACCAAAGTACCAACTAGATTCACTTTCCTATCAGAAAAGTTACTGTTGAAGAAAATCCAAGCACTTTTACTGTCCTAAAAGGTAATGACAGACACAAAAAAAAATAAAAAATAAAAAAACACATATCATTGTAAAATCAATACATTCATCGCTCCGCTCAGAATCTAAAAAATTATATAAATTCCAATATATTCAATAAATACCTACGTAAATATTTCTCCCGATACACGCGGTTATATGTTGTAATATGCGGCTAATACTCGTAATTTTGTGGTTGTTGCCACAGTACTCACAGATCCGATCACATAACTCCGATCCCGAAAACACGCAGACACTATTTACACAACCTTTTTAGCCGGCGGTGCCCTTTAGTTGGTCCAAATTTATCGATGGTGCCCTCATGTGAATACACACAGAACATGATACAAATGAACACTAGTTTTCATTATTAACCGGTTTAAATAATTGTATTGTACATATTATAAACAAATTACAATACTATACCTAGTTGAAAATAAAGAGTATTAGATAAACAGAATGTACTAAATAATTTTGTACGTAGAACAGTTATTTGCCTTTTTAATTACAATTACTTGAAAATCATTATTTTCAATCTCGGATGAGCCGTAGTTACCCTGAAATGTGCTCGCGGTGCACAGGTTGGGAACCACTGCTATAGATATATCCACACGCGATAAGGGTTAGATCGATTAATATTTATTTATAACATGTAGGAATTTCTACGTTTAAAATCAATTATCAGATAATTCATATGATAAAATTCTCTTTATGATATTTTCAATATCAAATGGTTTATCGACATATTATATAGTCATATAATATGGTCATCGACAGCACTGCAGACAGTCAGATAAACAAGGGGTTCTCAAACTCCATCTCAATAATATAGGTAGAAATAGATTTGGCGGAAACGAATATCAAACCTTTTTCGTTTTGGCTGGAATAATACTCGGTGGAACCAAAAATCGAAAAACGATGACCACTTATACACACTTGCTCACTTGATGTATTTAACGTATCATCATACTTACAAATACTATATAAATACTTATAAATAATTTTAAAATTCTAGTTTTTTTAAATGATGAGACTTAGAAGATATTAAGATAGTTTGGGACACATATGACACTGTGACAGTAATGTATAGTCCATCTAAAACGCTATTTGTTTGTAACTGTATTAGGATAACCTATTTGAAGGATGTACCTACATACAGTTATTTTGTTGTACAAAAACAAAATATGTATATTGTATTTGGATTGAAATTATTTAGGCGTTCTTTTTTGGAAATTATTGGCCCGTTGTACAAAAACAAATCTTGTATAGTGAATAGTTCTCGAAATGCAATTTTTTTTTAAATATCTTATTTCTATATTAAAACGACGAAGGTACCTTTGTGCCTACGTACTTTAATATCAGTAAAACACCTGACACGCAGTAGCAGCTGATGGATAAAACGAGAAACCGTCATCCATCACTGGGCCCCATATTATTATATATTGTGCACAGGATCACGGGGTGGGCCGCGGTTGTGGATGACGTTGGTGAACGACTTCCGGTCGGGTTAGCTATACATATATACACACACAAACATATTTGTACTTGGGGGGGGAGGGTCGGGTGCGGGCCGGGAGGGCGCGATCTGTATGCTTGTTGCGTGGCGGACCGCGGTCAGAACGCGCGCGGACACTGCGTACGCCCTCAACCACAAAAAACCTTCGCGTTTCACGCACCCCCTCTCCAAAAACCTATCCCCTCGTCTCTTGGGAAAACCCGACGCCGCCGTAACCACATCTAACATTAAACGCGTGCGCCACTGGCCAGTCATCCGACCATTTATCTTAATGCCAGTCTCCGACGCCATTTGTTGTGTGTGCGTGTATGGTGCGACTCGTTTTGCAGTTAACGCGGAATTCGAAAAACCCGAAATCGTTATACCTCTATTTTCTCCCTCCCTCTCTCTCTCTCTCACACTCTCATTATCTGTTCTTTTTTTTTCCTCTTTCGAAGCGAAAAGCCGATAGGGCGAGAAAAAAAAATGATCCTTTTATGTGTAATGTACATACAGCATATTACTATACATCAATCGGTCACTATACGTGTACACGCGTTTATTTATTTAAACACATATATATTAAATATACGTAGGTAGGTACTCGGTCTTTTGTCGTATCGTAAATTCAATTTTACACGTCGGTCAATGTATATAAATGCCACTGGAAACGTATACACACACACACACACACGTACACACATTTATTGTGTGTGTGTATAAAATGTACCTGTACGGCTATATAACTACCAATGTTTGTGTGTATATAACAAATATACACCTATATATAAAACTATAAAAGTGCATCTAAAATTTAGTTCTGGTCAGTGATAATAATCGCAATAAATAACGGTGACGATAAGTCGCGGAATAGTGCAATATATAACGAGATGGTAGGTATAGGTACCTACGTATCTACGATCCACGATGTGTCGTGTTTATGGGGCTTGTAAAAATCAAGTACCTATACCTTAATCTAACTGTATATGGGTGAAATACTATAATAAACATATATATATATATATGTTTACTGTTATAGCCATCGCGATGGCATCAAATGCTGTGGAATATAGGTAACAGCAGTATCTATATTAATAAAAGGCAATGAGTATGATTACAACCAAGTATCAAGGAAGTACCTAAATCGCACTATATAGTGGTCCTGAAATTTGGAACGTAGCTGGTAATCCTATTACCGAGGATATTGTGTAAGAGATGTGCACATTTTTACATTTTATATTTTACATTTTAAGGACGGGCACACAGGGATTTGTTGCTCGAAACTATTCAAATGACCGTGTTAAAAATATGTGTAGTTTACATTTAAAGAAGCTTAAGAAAGGGTAAAACCACTGATACTATTATTAATTTATTTTGGTCTGATTATAATTTTTCCGATGCCGTGCAAAATTAATCTTTTTATCTTAAGTTTATCGGCAACTTTGGTTATGTGATATTATTATTAATGTATTTAAATATACAAATGTTTGGTTTATATAAAATATTTTTTGTGTGACTAAGGATTTCAGGATTTGTTTTATGTGCAATGTTTTTAGGTATAATGATACAATGTCTATAAAGTATTAATATAAAAATATAAATTTAAAAAATATAATTTGTAAGTACTAAATAGTACTAACTTATTAGCCACACAATATTAATTTATGGGTACCATGCAAAAACGTAAAACTTGAAAATGGTGTTTCTTGATTTCAAATAATGTCTAATATATCTTATCGGTTGAGATAAAATTTGTGATTTTTGGCGGTGAGGCGCTCATTACAGTGGCAGAATAGATTTTCTGGCATCGTGCGGAAACATATAATTCTTTTATTATTTTGGAATTTTTAAGTACTAACTTAGTGTTATTAGGTATAAAATATTGAATATCCATAGTATGTTAGATTATTAAATGAAAATTATAAAGAATCCAATTTTTTCTAATAACCCTATAGTACAATATATATATTGGCCTGCCTAATAATTAGCATATTTTCTGATTATATTATGGCCATATGAAATAGTTCGATTCACTGTATTTTTTTCGTATAAATAATAATGATCAGGCAATATTATATAAAAAAAATTCCAAATAAGTGACTGACGGTTGGTATTAAAATGCCGGGTCACTATAACGTTATTGTTTTCCAATTACAATTGGAGTGCCATACGTTGTACATTTTTTTTTGGTTGTTATCCGCGACCTTTCTAGTGACAACATTGCAGTATATTTTTTATAGTTTATAATACTTCATATAATATAACAATCAATACGTCATTATAAATTATTATATCTATACATTTACATAGGGTAGATATAATTTGCATAACGTGTGCAATCATTTCAATAGTCTATCGTTTTTGAGCTGAGTGTGACGGGTCACGGGTCTGGACTCTAGATCTACTACTAATTTTCGAATTTTGATTGCACCATCGGTTCCAGCATACACAAATTACATGTTGGAAAAAAATTTCAAAAATAAAATTATTTATTTTTCCTTAGTTTTGACTTATAGATTCTGAGTGAAGCGATCCGAATGTATTGGTACAACGATGATGTGTGTTAATCTTTTTGTATGCGTCTGACGTCATCAGCTCTAAGATAATCAGTTTAAATGAACTAGTGCCTTACTGTGATGACAATTGTCAATAATAAAGTCCAGGTAAATTTTAACCTCTGAAACTAATTAGCAGCCTAATTTGAAATATATGATATTTATTGTTTTGGAGCCTTTCAAAATATGTAGGTCAAGGTATGGCAGGCACACCCAGGACTGTCTAGTCATTCCTAGATTACTCACTTATATCAGGCTGCAATAACGAAATAGGTATGCGAGTCATACTCAGTAATAAACCGAACTATAACGTACACGTCTTAATCTAAAGAGACAATGATATAATAAAACAAGTGCGCGAACATAGGCACGGCTAGGCGATAACAATGCGAAAATTTAAAATATAAACAGTGAGAAAAAGAATATTCTCATTACAGACTGCGTAATAATATAATAATATTATTATTATATATTACGCGTGACAATGTGGTGGAAAAGAAAAACAATAGATTTCTTAGCTTGCGAACGAGCGCAGTATTCAACTGAGCAATACACCCCGAGGGCTGAAAAAAAAACCCAAGTCCCGAAAACATACACATACTATTATTATTTTACCCTTTTTTCGCAATCACCATTATTATGATTGTTATATACCGCGGTAAGCGTATCATCATCGTCGTCGTCTGTGGTGGTGAGGGGGGTGCGGGAGGAGGGACGTCGACGGCGACGGACTGCTAGCCGAGATTAATTCGCCCACTGGCGATACCACGTTTATTTATATCATATACCTATGTGCCTAAATATATATATATATATATGTATATGCGCTTCGTCGTCGTCGTTATATATATACGTCATATTATATATTATTTTATAATACATACATATATACATGACGTGCGCCGTGAATAGAAATCCACCACGGGCCCTGCTTTTATTTCCGACTCGAGACCCGTCCGTGCTGCCACAGTGATTACGCCGCCGCCGCCGCCGCCGAACCGAACAAAACAAAATGAAACATCCGGTTGGCGAGAGAGGAGACCGTTAATAAGGAAAACTCGATGTGCCCGACGTCCGTTTGTGCGTTATTTGTATACACAATATTTTATATAGCATATATTTTGTAATGTACCCACATGCATTGAACGCCCATACGCACGTCACCATATATATATATATATATATATATAACATTATGTGGGTGTGCGGATGTGTGGGTGTGTGTGTATATTTATAACATAATAATGTGCTGTCTCGCGGTGGTGGACGAATGCGCCGGCATGGTCATTGTAACGCAAATTATTTTCCCGTCGAGATCCGCGAATGGAAAACCGCCGCCGCCGCCGTGCGTTCTATAACACACATAATGTATATATATATTTATATTATGTGTATGTATAGTATGTATTATATATATATATATATATATATATATATATATTGTATATATCATATCATAATAGACCACTGCTGTTGTTTGCAGCGGACAAAAAAAAGGGATCCCCTAATTAGAAATGCTAAATAGTTATTGTTCCCCCGATGATGAATCATAATAATAATAGTAATAATAATAATAATAATACAGCAAAACCTCAATCATTCAAACGTCGTCCGTTGAGCGCATTATTATTATATAGCTGGGAGCATCGATCCCACCAATTATGTATGGACATCTATTTTGTCGCGTAGTCCGCCGGCTATAGTGTTCATATGACTATGCCCTGGACTGACTACCGGTCGACGAGTAGTTGATGTAAAACTTTTTTGAAAAAATCATCAATGACTGATAAGTACTCCACAACTATTAGGCAGTCTTGTAAAGTATTTGAGTAAAAGTATTTGAGTAAATGTATTTAAATACTGTCTTGGACGTATTTGTATTTGAAAATTCGAACAAATTATTCGTCAGTCATCACTTTTTTTTTTTTGAAAATTATTATACTATTTTATTTATAAATTATAAAAATATTTTTCTTTCATAATTGTTGAGAACTCCTGTCCCCTAGCTCTGTATATCCACATCATTTATATTTCATAAAGAAATGTTTAATTAGGTACCTATTATTAAAGAATTTCTATAATATAACAAGTTTTATTTATTTTCATTTTTCAGTATACAATTGAAAATGGTACAAAAAGTTCTAGTAATACCTAGGTGAATGTATCATGACAATTTTAAATTAGTAATTACAAAATTAATTTAGCAAACTAACTAGTGGAAAAGTAAAATAAAAAAAAGTATTTGAAAAGTATTTAAATACATGGCAAGTATTTATATTTTGTTCTTAAATACTTTTTCTTAAAAGTATTTGAAATGTATTTTAAATACTTTCTGAATGGATGTATTTGTATCTGTATTTAAATACAATTTTAAAAGTATCTTTTACAAGACTGCTATTAGGGAACCGAATCCCGATTGATATGACGTTCGGAATCAAATAAATACATTATGTTTCTATGAATACCGTTATTTTTAAGTTAAGTCATCTAATATAACTTACATTAAATTACTTATAATTAGAGCTCGGATGTTAATGACCAAAATGTCATTAAAATATGCATTTTAAAATTTCAAAATATGCTAATATATGCCTTTAAATATATCAAAAATATACCTCTTGTTCAACAAATATATGTACAAATGAAAAAATATACGCAAAAAAGGTGTTAATATTAATTCAAAATAAATTATGAACACTATTAAATGTATACTAAATATTCTATATATTCTATATATTTTAAACAATTACAAAAAATGGGATAATAGTGATTCAGAATAATTTTTGTTTTAAATAATTTAAAAATAACTTCATTGCAAAATACATAAAATAAATAAAATACTATAAATATAAATATATAAACTAAAATACATATTAGGTAGTAAAAAGTGTTATGTTTATATTATATTTTAATATTTTAAATGCCACTAAATCTATAAATTAGCAGTATATGCATTTATATGCTCAAAAATATCAAATATGCAAAAATATGCAAAAAAAGTTTTATGAACTACGGTCAGTAGGTAATATCGGTCACATTGTATCCAATAAACCAGTGCATTTAAAATTATATTGACCATAAAAAAGGTTAAAAATGATAACAAAAACTTATTCTTATCAGAACGATAATATCAAAAGACGTTTTTACGTCCAAATGTGTAGAATTAGTTTTTAGAGTTATAACTTATCTGAAAAAAAAATGTATTGCAATCTCAGTTGAGGTAAACACATTTATAATATTATATTTTTACTTTTTAGAATATATTATATAAATGTACCTACATATAAAACAAAATATGAAAATTATGATTTTATAATCAAATCATGTAATAGTATTAAGGTTTATTGATGAAAAATATTTTATAATTATTTGTTGAAAGGGGAAATATGCTGATCAATATATTATATCATACAATTTGTGTGTTAATAATCAATGACACAACTCAGTATTTTCTATTGGTATTTGTAAATGTGTAAAAAAAAAACGCTTGCCAAGTCAGGGATCGGCATGTAAACTTTCTTGATTTTTAATTTCTAAAAATGTATTAACTGATATCACACCCTAGCGGTACAACAATTTGAATCCAAAAAAATGTCGGTGTGAATAGCCCCACAAAAAATCATTTACATTTTCATTTAGTGAGATAGATCTCCGAAACCGAAAAGCGGATATTTCGTTGTTTGGTATCTTGTTAGATTCACATTGGTTCTCCTATAGAAGATAGAGTTAATTAGTTAATTCATTACAGAACATTAGAAAAAATTAAAACAAATTTTATTGGGCGTTTTTTTTTTATGTTTTTCAGCTTTACACCTTTGTAGTGAATTAACGATTGGAGGTTAAGTTCTGAAAATCTTCACTGCACTTCTTCTAGCCAATGTGAAACTAACAGGACCTCAAACAACAAAATCCGTTCTCCAGTTTCGGAAATCTACCTCGTTAAATGAAAATCTAGCAAAAAATAACTCTTTTTTTTTTATCTGTGAAAAATTAAATAATTTTTTTAAAAAAATTTTAATTTCACATTTTGTATATTGTACTTGATAATCCCTTTTAATGAGTTATCAACCAACCTTCTAGCTATTATAGTTTAGAAGAAAAGTTTAAAATAGAAATTTTGGGAATGCTCATGCCGACGTTTTTATGGATTCAACCGCTTATACAGCTTGAGTGTTATATCAAATCTCTCTCATTAATATTTTATATTAAACCTAGCTACATTACCCACCTACTCATCATTACTGAGTTACATTTTTCTTATTTTCCTATTTAACGCAAATTCTTGAAGTTTTCAAAATTCAGACTTTTTTCATTTCAATTACCATACTTACTTGATTAAAAACCAAGAAAGTAATATCAAATATATTATGTACTAAAATCTGAGATATTGACATAATGCAGTTAATAATATGTTCATGCATACACTTATTGTAGTAGCAAATCATTTAGAGGCTTAGGTCCTGAGGTATAATTCTTGCTTAGGTAACCGTACTTCTCCGTGTCACTTATGTATTATAGGTATACAATATAATTTACAAGTTAACAATTTCCCGCTATCAGAAATATAAAAATTTAAGTTAAGTAGAAACTAATATTTTTCTTTTTTAATTTGTAAAAATTAGAAGTCAAATGGAACTAAACTTAGTTTAAAATCAATTATATACAAATAATTATTTAATATTTACAATATAATATGCCAAAGCACAGTAAGGAAATTTAACGAAAATAATTAAATAAAAACAAAAATATACAGTACAAATAATACATACATATAATATTATTATTAGAGTAATTTATAGAAAAAAAAAAGGAAACGAAGGCCATCCTATGGTAGAACCCTGTTAACAGAAGTTATTGAATTATTAATTAGATTGATATTTGATTAGTTTATTAATTAAGAGACCACGAACTAGGTCACCTGGTAATATTATTGTTGAGAGATTTAAAATTAGTGTAGGTAATAGGTTGCGATCGTAATTTCCTGTGGTAATAATGTATATAAAGTTGTATTTATGTTATACGTTATTATGATCCCTATTTAAACCCATAAATAGTGTACGGCAGTCTACAATTATTAGTATTTACTATTTACAATACATATAAAAATATTTATTGAAAATAATGTTTCCGGTTATTAATTATTTTTTTTTTGTTTTGTATAAAAACAATAATTTGTACAAAATAAAATATATTTTAAATTTATAGTTTATTTCAAGAAAATAAATAATCTTGACGTGACTTTAAAATTGATTCGCCGATAATAGCATATTATTGGAAAAAATATTCCTCAATAAGCTAGAAGATACTTAAAATAAAATTGGGTCATTAGTAACTTGGTTAAAAGTAACTTAACTTTAACTTTTCAACCTTTTAATGCCCTGTAATGCTTTATATTAGTATTTATTTTGTACGTTTATACATAGATATGAACGTTTAATTTAATATTTAAAATGAAAAAATGTCATCGCGTATTTTTAACCGTCGATTCGATTGCTTTATTTTTAATTAAGTTCTTTCGAACATTTTTATTGTTTTTCATTAACTATTATACTATAAGGTCTCCTATAAACATATCTTTAATATCCATGTATAATAATAAATATATTATTGCATATTTTTTAGTCTGCTTTTTCCAATTGTTACGCTAATTATATTACGGTTTAAACAAAACTGAATTAAATTAAGTACTTGGAACGACATTTTAATGAACTTAAAAGAAAAGAAAAATTAATTTATTAAAATAATTATTTCAAAATTTAAATATTATGTTTACGAATAGCACTTAATTTATACAAGTGGCACCATACTGGATATTGTTCAATCACAATAATATTATAACATTTATATGAAAACTTATTTGCATGCCATTAAATATTTTTAATTGAATTACTCAAATGCTTGCAGTATTTGAATCGATAAGATATTTATCAGTGCTGGTGTATACGGGATGGTTTTTGTTTCTTCATTAACATGACTCTATACTAAAATATTGTATAATATGATATTATTGCTTATCATACTATAAAAATAAGAAACATCAAAAAATGTCTGAAAATAATTATCTATTATAATAATTATTTTCAGGCATAGATAAATATTGTTTAAAAAATCGTCACCTGCTCACAAAGATAATGTTCTCCTCGATACGATTTTGCTCATTCTATATTATTAAGTAATATTACTGATGACTGATGAGTTGGTCCGCACACTTAAGAGTTGGTGTTCAATAATATTCGTATCATGATATCTCATTGGCTATTCTCAAATGATTTAACACGACTTTATTCTTTAGGAAATTTCAAATTTATGACGGGTGACGTCATATGAAAGTATGTCAAAAATGATGAAGAAATTCTCTTTAAAGAGAGGACTAAGTTTTTCATTTTTTAAGTTATAGGCAATTTATCTTTTTTTAACATTACCAAACCTGCTGCAAAATTTGTTATGTATATTTTGTTCAAAACTTTTCAACATTTTAACAGAATTATTTTTTTATTTTTAAAAGCTATTTAATTGTCCAATACATACCAAATTAAACCAGAAATGTCCAAATTATTATAACTAAATTGAAAAAAAGTAAACATTTTTTATCAAAAATTTGTATTTTTTAAAGAAAATTGCGTATTACTGCAAATAATTTAGTACATACTACAGACTATTTTTTAAATGTTTATGTTTTCAATTTAATAAAAATAATTTGCACATTTTGGTTTTTATTGCATATGTTGGTTGGTAGAAAAATTAAATAGCTTTAAAGTAAAAAAAAAATATGTTGAAATGTTGAAAAGTTTTGAATATAGGTACATAACGAAATTCGAGGTAAGTTAGGTTATAATAAGAAAAAAAAGATAAATTGTCCGTAACTTAAAAAATAAAAACTTAGACCCCCTCTTTAAAAGGTATTTCTTCATCACTTTTGGTATACTTTCATATGACGTTTACTGGTCACTTCTCCCTGGAACACATTGTATATATACGGTCCTCGTACATTTTAAAACTAAAAATGTTTATACATATGTCATAAGTTGAGGATTAACTGTTTGTTGGCTGTTTCTCAAATAAAATAAATTAATATTAGTATTTAAACATTGTATAAGCACCTCTGTACACATCTCAGTATATTTTTTTTCTATTAACCTTTTATGTATAATATTAGAACATAACTTTCAATATGCAGTACACGAATGTAGTTATGAACATTGAGCACATCCACTTGCGTATCGAGAATTTTTTTCAGGGGTGGGGGGAGGGGGGTTAAAATTAATTTTTAACAAATTTTATCTGAATATGATTCATTAATGGAAATTTTGTTATAATTTAACAATTTTTGGGGGGTAAAATCCGCCCCTGGATACACAACTGAGTACATCATATTATGCGACTTCAATGATGTCATTTGAACAGTCTCGACATACTTAACTATTTTGCATCATGTTTATTTAAAATTAATTATGGATTCATTAATAATTTACGAATAGTTTGTGTAGGTACATAGAACATTTATAGTTTTATGAATTTGTTTTGGTGGTAGAGCTGGTGTAGGGGTTAGGCATCCACATTAACATAGGAACCATTTTGGTGGGTTGATACTTATTAGTTATTTTAAACTGTAATTTCATAAAAAAATGTTCTTACCACTTCTGTATAGGACTTTACTTAGTAACTATACGTACAGATAGTAAAATTACTCACTCACTTGTCATATATTCATACTGTGGAATTAAATTCAGTATTTAAATTGTAATTTAATGTATAACTGTTCTGCATGATTCCACAGTTACTGTATTATCACAATCGTAAAATCGTGTTATAATTTATAGATAAATTAAATACACGAATAGTAAATATTATACATAAATCTACTCAAGCTTATACATTTAAATAAATACATATTATAATATGTTAATAATAATAATATGTTTCTTCTCTACGTTGAATTTAATAAAGGAGTATATTCAATTATATAATTTTAGTTCATGTTTAGTATATTTCTTATTGATTTTGTTTTATATTTTAAATTATGCTGTGTGTATGGTTAGCAAGCTAAATACTTATTTGATAAAATACCTAGTAGAATATAGGTAGTAGAAGTTTTCAAGAATGTTAATATAAACAGTGACATTTACGGTAAAACTATGTTTAAAACAAAAAGGGTTTTGTGACTAAAATATTGGAAGTTTTTTAAAAGTTAGCCTATAATTTTCCAAGCTTTTGATTTATTTTTAATTACCATCAATAGTTTTAACTATTGCGGAAGTTTATTAATTTCTAAACTATAATATTTAATCAGATACGTACAACTATATCATATTATATACTATTACATACCAAACGAATACCTAAAGTAAAAGCAATTACAATAATAAAATATATTTAAATTATAGTAAGTATCATAACATTATACTTCAGAACAATTATTTCTCCAAAAAATTAATTTAGAAATAGAAATTTCATAATTTTATTACATCATAAATAGTAGCATTGTTATCATCTATTGTATGTGGACATGTGGCTTTTACTAATATTTATATTTTGAATTAGAATATAATAATTAATTTATCTATCAACCTTAAATGGTATACTTAGATTAAGATTGTTATTATGTTTATCGTCGTTGACTACTTTTTTGGGTAAGTCTGAAAGTAGTTTCATTCATATTGTTATGATGAGGATTTCACCAAAAATATATTTTGTGAATTCCATTCATTATTTACCTTCGTTATACATTTTATGGAAATGTAATTGAGGACATTCAATTGTTTTATGTCGAGCAGCTGCATTCGACACTTTCAAAGAATATTTTTTATGATATTCCGGTCTTTGAAAATGTTTGTTTCTGACTAGTGATAATTATTTTTATAAATTTTTAAGACATCTTTTCAAATAATTCTACTTTCTAGTCGCGGAGACTTTTTTTTTAATTAATAATTTTAATTATAATTGCAGCTGATGAATACAACACAATAAAGATTTTATTATCTTTAAGAGGTTATTTGAACAATTAAGGAGTGCAGTAGCCCGTAAAGAAGAGCTGATGCTGAGACGTTCGGGAAATTAGTAAGTTTTCGCGGTTGTTGAGTTTGGCGTGTAATCATTTGCAATGTCATGAAATTACTTTTGCCAAAGACTAAACTTAAATAGCTATTGTATTTGAAGAGCGTTGTGTTAAACTGTTATCAGAGTTTTGTTCTTAGTCATGTAAGTGGCAATATAGTTAGTATTCATAATATTATCTCTCTGATAAATCGGGTGAAACGTAGATAGGTACCAACACCAATAACTGAATACAAATCAAGAAATAAATTCATATAATATCATTTAACAACTTTCTATTCGTTTCGATATGTTTAAGACGTTCTTGCATTACCTAATTATTAGTGTTACAAAAAATTTTCAAATTATTATGGTTTTTTTCGTTATGAAACAATACAGTTTTAATTATGTCTTATGTATACACGCATATAGCCCATATAGGTATATAGTTATCTATAGTGATTTAAAGGTCAATATAGTCAGGCCAGATTTGACGGAGGGAATTAAGGGTATATTATGCCCAAGGCCCCACTTTTTTAGGGTCCCCAAAAAATTATCTTAGGTTTTTCTTTACCGAAATATTTCAAAAGTTATTAAAAATATTTTAGCTAATATATTACGAGTAAAAAGTGTAATATAGAGAGAACACCTGAAAAGTGAAAATCAATTATTTTATTTATTTGTAAATTATCATTACAAAGATGTATATTTTAATTTAATGCTGTATTGTAGCATATGAAAAATAATGTATCAAATCCAGAGGTCCATAAACTTTTTTCACCTGGGCCATAAAAATTCTAAATCCGCTCCTAATTATAGTATACAATTTCACATAATATTAGGTATATTATAATAAATTAATTGATGAAGGCAGGTAGGTATGTAGATAGGTTATTTACTTAATTTAAACGCAAAGTTGACAATTTATTAAACATAACACATTTTTCGGATTGGGAGTAGAACAAAAACAGGTCATTAGCTATACGTTAATAATTAATCGTTACGTTTTCCAAAAACAATTAATATTAAAATATTGTATTTTGAGTTTATACAAAATATGCGTAGCGAAGCATTTATAGTAAAATCAGTTATCTTAGAAGTCACTTATTCTCATCATGATTACGACGTAGTCTGCCCGGCAAGTTAAAATGTGGGTTTAGTGTTTAACAAAAGTATTTAAAACTCTCACTAAATCCACAACATTTATCACCAGATTTGTATACGACCAAAAGAGAAAAATAAGGATAATTAATTGTAATATTTGTCTTAAAAACACATGACTTTCAGATAGGATTTTCACCTGTGATTTTTTTACACTAGTTTTTAAAAAAACTTAATAATACAGAGGAAACTTAAAAGTTTAAGTATTACATTATCCCTAGTTCACTTGTCTTATGAATAATTACGAATATAAGTGTTTGGTTAATGTCGCTATAATGTTAAACATGTTATAAATATAATGATATATAATGATAACTGGTGCATACTTTTTTTTTTTTTTATTTAAATAAACAAATATACAGTTTTACATTAATTGTACATTTGAATTATCTATCTTCAGTAAGCTAGGCTTGTGGCGAAGATAGAGAGTTATAAATTGATACATATCATGCTTAAAAACTAAAAAAAGGAAAAACTAAAACACTGTTATTGCGTAATAATACAATACAAAAAGAGATAAATAAAATATAATACAATAAGGTTAACCTAAGTTTCATTTAGAGATGCATGTAGCCAATCATTAATTAATTTTTTAGCGTTATGATATTTGTAACTAATATTAACATTCTTCTTTATAGAGAAAGGCATAGAATTGTAATATATAGGACCTAGATAATCAACAAATTTTTGACCAACTGATTTTTTACAAAGAGATGTTTTAGCATCAAAAGATCGAAAAGCTCTTTTGTTACTAATTTCATTTTTCTCTACCCATTGATCTAAGTGTTTGATCACCCACATAATAGCCATTTTTTTGAAAACAAAGTTAACTGGTAATACATTGAACTCTTTAAAATTAAGACCAGTTGAACCAACATAGTTTGTTTTTTGTAAAACAACTTTTTGTAAAACTTTAATAATATATACAATAATATTTATACTTTTAATCGTCGTTCATATTATTATCTATTGTTTCAAAAAAAAAAACTAAGTGTAAAAAATAATAAATAACATTTTAACAGCAATTCAAACGTATAAGGGGTCCAACTTAAGCAATTTGCACACTTAAGTGTCTCTCATAAAATATTATATTATTAAGCCTAAATATTGTATGCTTCTAAAAGTGCTGAAAGATAATTACAATTACGTTTTATGTCAAGATGAAATAATTTATTGTGATTGTATGGCAATAAATGTGGTAAAAAATGCACGTGGGAGATAAAATTGTTTTAAGTGTTTCTCACCTGAGGGGAGTTGAAAGCAGTTATGTAAAGGCGATTTTGGGGGTTGAAAAAATTATGTAATTGTGATGTAACGGTCATGTTTCAATTATAATATTTTATATACTCATAACTTGCACACAGTTTGAAATATATAATATGTTAACTGTAAATATTATAAAAGGATAACCAAACAATACTTGTTCTGCTGAATTAAAATTTGCTAGGTACGTTGCACGTCTATAATATCGGATATTGAAAAATTAAAGCGCATATTATCGTGTACTTAAGTCAATCATATGCATTTTCAATGACAAATATAAAATAGTTGACATATAACCATAATATTTTGTTCAATTTCCATAAGTTGGGATTGCAGTTGGTTAGGTTTAAATGATGTTGTCCAAAAAAAAAAGGTTATCGTAAAAAATGCATGTTATAATTTATATTTTAAAAACTATTGTGTATACTTATAATAATATAAACAACATTATACTTAGATTATCCTTTTAAGTATTATTTTATTATATACATCATTGGGGCTATTATAGACTTGATATTTTCTATCGATTGTGTTTAGTCTTTTAATTTAAAATGATTCTAAGAAAAGTTATAAAAATGAACGAGAAAACATGAAAGTTGTTACGGAACATTTATCACACGTACACAATTAAAACGGTCCTTCTCAGGACCAACAAATAACATGGACAAATAACGACTAATCACAGGACATTATTAAAAAAACACTAAAAACAACAACCGAAATATAACTAATAGTGACGGGGGTGACATCAATAGATAGGGGAAGAAAATACCTATCCAGAGGTATTACCAAATTCACCGAAAGAAGAAAACACTGTGATCAACATAAGACAGAAGACCTAACCTAACGAGACAATCTGAAGGAGAGAAAAGGAGAAAAAAGACGACGAAGAAAAAACGAGGTCAAGGGTGGCATCATCGGATAGGGGATAAAAATACGGTAAATCCCTAGACCCATAACTGTACGCAACACATGATCTGCCCACACATTGTAATTAGAGTCCGGCCTCGGCCCGACTAACTCCAAGCATCACCGACTGTTCCGACTCACTTTTTCCAAGTCTGGTCGGAACAAGTCGACGCATTACTCACCCCTTATCTTATATGTATATATGTATATTTTATACCAAAATAAAGGAACGTGATTACTTACAAACTACGTACGTTCTAATTACTTCACCATTCGGAACGTCCCCCTCGACGCTCCGTTTCAAAGTTAAACCGTATTAATATTATAAAACTTATCCTCTGTAAAAGTTAAAATTTAAAATAAATATTGAATGAAATTTCAAGTACTTATCTATAATCTGAACTTTTTTAATTGGATTACCGTAAAAATAATATAAATAATCTGGTTTCATGGTAATTTAACATTCAATTAAGGCGATTTTTAATCTTCTCTAAAAACAATAATTGAAATAACTATAGTGGACTCATTCTCTAAGCCTTAATATAATATTTCAGCAGTGCTTTATAAAAACTTAAAGTGGTAGCAACTTATTAAACACTTAAGGGTTAAGATAAAATCCACAAAAAAATACCAACGCAATACGATTTGTAAGAAACATAAAAAAGGTATGATAATCGTATTAATTACCAATACAAATTAAATCTATAACTGTTCTAAAACAAAATATTTAATACGATGAAAAGTATTTAGGTTGGACGTATATATCTTTATACAAACTTTTTACCATCTAAAATTCAAAAATAAAAATTCCCAATCGTTTTCAAAAACGACAAGATAAACCAAAAAAAAAATTTAAGGAAATACTGAGATTGATAATATTATGCAAGATTGATTTTGATTTTTGGTGTAACTCTAAAAAAAATAACCGTTGATGAATGTAAATACATGCAATTTTCATTAGACGTTCATATTAGAATTTTTAACTCACCTCGCTATAAAATGTTCAATATTTTTTAACACTTTGTAACGTCACAGAATTTTCAACATTATTATAATAATATGATGATCCCCGAGCATACCTTTTCACAGTTATTATCATCAG
The DNA here is from genome assembly GCF_019925205.1 of Metopolophium dirhodum. Classification (NCBI taxonomy): domain Eukaryota; kingdom Metazoa; phylum Arthropoda; class Insecta; order Hemiptera; family Aphididae; genus Metopolophium; species Metopolophium dirhodum. The sequence continues at coordinate 126,779,999 of NC_083560.1, forward strand.
TATTAATATTATTATATTATAACAGTATAAATAAGTTATTACGCGTTTAATACAAAACCACAACAGCGTTATGCAATCCATACTCCCCGACCCACACGGCCCCACATCACGTAGTGTCCGGCGTTGACGGGTCGCGGCTGTTCGCCACCCGTTGCTGTAGGCGCTTTTGTCGCGTCCGCCAGCACGGACCGCAGGGCAACCTGTCTCCGAAACAGTGGTGGCGCCAGAATTCTAGTACCAGGTGGGCCAGGCTGAGGCCCAAATTTTTTAGGGAGGGCCAAATTATTGACTTGATGTATATTCATATATATATATAAACAATAGTGATGAAATTTTCAACAAAATTATTAATAACATTATTCTAATATGATAAAGTTTAATTTTTGGGGTGGGCTACCAGGGGGGGGCCCGATAATTTTTAAGGTGGGCCAGGTTTGGGCCTGGCGCCTCTACTGCTCCAAAAATTAATTAATTATTGTAAAATAACGTTAAAATCGCCGATACTGACCTGCCCCACTTCCACAACAAACACGAAGCTCCGTCGCCAGGCCAAAGCCGATCTCCGTCGCCGATTCAATTATTTTTTTCGTGACCACTAGTGACACTTGTAGACGTTTTCGTACACCAGCACGGCACGGGATCTCTCGCCGTTACAGACACGGATACCCGACAAACCTCGTGGCCGACCGTCTCGCAGTTCTCAGGGCACACATCCTGGCTTTCCATCTTTTCCACATAGAATCAACACCGCCATGATGAGCTAAGCTGTCTCCCGTGGGCCGCTGGTGGCCAAGAGTACCAGACAACGGAATCTCCACTCAAGATGCAGCTCAAGTCGTCGGTCGTTGTTTCCGTCAAATGTCGTAATATAAATTTCCCTATGCCCCCCCCCCCCTTTAAAGCACGATTTATAGGAGTCGCAAGACGTGGGTCCCTTTTGTATTTTCCTTCCCAATCTGTCGCAAGCTCCATGCTCCGGCGCACATCAAAAATATTCTTGAACTTAACAAAAAGGATACTATTCTGTACAAACCAGGTAACCCAGTGAGTATACCACAATTAGTTATGTAGCGTGCGGTCTCCCATGGGCCTAAATTTTAATATTATGTTTTATAATATGGATATTCGTTTGTAATAACGTAAAATAAGATAACATATAAATAAAATATAAATACGACTCCTGTCGATAGTTATATTTAAATGGTAAAAAGTTAGAATTGTAAAATTACGCTATTACCTTCCTCCAGGTGTTCGGAGGGCTCTCGAGATCGTGTATTCGAGAATTATATCAAATACACCGTACAATATGATTTTATGAAAAAAAGCACATAGAACGTATTGACTGCAATCAACATAAAATATTAAATCATATGCCTTACCTGATTCGCAGTTGTTCGTAGACAATATTGTTATAGTTTTAGGTTTTAGATAAAATAAAGTACTACTTCAAATACACAGATTGAATTAACGAACGCACTGATTATTGCTTGCATAAGAAGTCCAGTTGTCGCTCGTTGAAATCGGTTTTCTTTGGTACTTGAGAGGTTGTTACTTCGGTGGTTGGTGCTCATGCACTGGTTTAAGGGACGGACGCGAGGATGCTGACCAGAGAGTGGTGGGTGGCTTTGTCACTAAATTATTGTGGGCCTGGGAACTAGATTATTCTTTGGCGTCAGCATAAAATAAGGTCACACACATCCTACGTAATATTGTTATGAGTGCGTGTCAATATCTTAGTTGTCGTTATCAATGGTTTTATTTGATGCGACCGATTTCTACAAGCGACAGTCTGGCTGTTGTTTATTAATCTGTAAAATTTTAGTTTATTATAATGGTGTGTGAGCATATCATTACACGTTATTCAAATTATTATTACCGATGAACGAATACATATTATGATGTCTTGCGACGGGTTCCGTATTATTATTATTCTTTTTCCCACACCTGCCATGTGCCAAATTATTATATTATATTATTCAAATCAAACTTTATTATTCACATGTGTGAATGCCAAAATATTATTATTTATGATTGCCAATATTATTATAACTGTTATTTACTCTATGTAAAATATAAAAACCTCATGATTACCTTAAACTGCATCCTTATTATTTCACTTTTCTCGAATAATACAACCTTTTCCCCTTTATTATATAAATCTCTGGCATTCATTTGCCACTGCGTGTTTAAAACCTAGGAGTTCCACCGACTTGGCCTTAGGGCCTACACGCGGTACGGCTCGTAGGTCACGAGAGAGGTGTTCCCCCTCGCTCCAAGGGTAGTTTCTATGAAGATAAAAACTCCAGATCCTCACTAATTGTTGAGACATTTTCAATTTTAATTAATTTTTTTTAATAATTCTTGAAGAAAAAATGTTTGCTTACCTAGTCAATAAACTTCAAAATGTAATACAGTATTTATTGTTAATTTAAAATACTTGAAAAATTAATAAAATATATTAATATTTAATATATTTTTTATAAACATTAAGTTCAAATGTTGACAAATTCATCAAAATCTAAAAAATTCGCAAATTATGTTTTATTTAAAAATTTATAAAATCTTCAATTTTTATAGATGAAGATTGAAAATGTACTACTTAACTAAAAAATATACAAACACAGTTTTTTAAAAATACATTTTAATTAAAAGTTTGGAGGAAACTAGATATTTAAACACAGAATAGTGATTTTAGTTATTTTGCAGTTATTTAAAAATTGTATGCATGGGTACTTGAAACTTTTTAAGTATAGGTATTATTATATTTTATACACACAATGAAATTTTTTCGACAAAAGTTTAAAAATATAAAATATACTTAGTAATATAAGCTAACAAACCATCTTCACTAAGAATCGTTTTTCATACCATTACATTTGAATTCAATGATACAAAATCGTTGTTTTTGTATCATTGGATTCAAATTTAACACACCATTAGACTATTAGAGTAATACCTAATACACAGCAGATCAGTACCCACTCACCTACCTTTTTATATCTACCCTTTTCTCCCAGACCTTCCCGGCTGCCACTTAATCATTATTAGTTATTACATTTATGTCAACAAAAAAAAACGATAATGTTGACTGTTGTGATGTGTTAAATATATAGTTTTTCTAAATATTATGAACAGGAAATTTATGGTATGTGACAGAAGATAAGGTTTTCTATTTTTTTTTTTTTTTTTTTTTTGGTATCTTTGTTAGCAATAGAAAATAATTGTTGATAAATGATTTTAATTTAATTACATTTTTTAAATTAATAATTGACTCTTATAATATTTAGAAATATACTTTTTATTTAATCCTTATTTAACATTTTTATTTCGTCATGCGTCTACTTATATTCGTAATATACTTATCGTTGATGAAATCTCCTTTTATTTATCCCTCACCATACACTAATAAATACTCTACTCCATTTCCATGAATCACACCCTGTCTAAAATGTATTTAAAAAAATAAATGACAATTTGAAATAAAAACTGATAATATTATGACTTTTCGAATTCCACATAGGTATCTACCCAGGTATATTATTAGTTAGTAGTCGCCATTAAAGTATTCTGTTTATTGATCCTTTCTCCAGTGTAATGGTGACTGGTGTTGTGTACCGTGGACGGATTTTTACAGTCTAGCGATTTTATTACAATATGAACATAGTCCTGCTTCAATAACTCTGCGCGCGAATTCTAAGTACTGTCGTGTGTTAGTGTAATTTACACGGGCATGGTAAGTCGTAAACCTTTCTAAAAAGACGTTTTGGTTTAAATATATGAAGAAATATAAATTCGGTCAGGTGAAATAACATAAATTTTGATTCAATTGAAGTACCTACAATATTACACTGCGCTACCACACTATATACATTGAAACGGTTTTTTTCTTTTATTACTCGGATAGTAGTGTTTTATAACTTACACAATACTACAGTAAGCTTATGTTTACAATCATGGAGAATATGGTTAGTGTCGGTTACAACTTACAGAGCTAAGCGTGGGCGCGTGTTACTTGCGACCAAAAAAAAAAAAGGATAGTATTATAAGAAATTACAAATTTACGATGGGTAATTAATACGTGAAACTTCAAGTAACTCAGACGAAGTATACATCTATTGACATCATAATAGGATGAAATAAACATCACAATATTAAATGGGCGTATGTAATTTGGTAATTTGCATCACATTTTAAGGTTGTAATCTACATAAAGCAGGGTCGGCCCAAGGTATTTTGACACCCCGGGCAAGTTTTTGAAAGGCACCCTTAATCAAATGCTCTATAATACATTTTATACTTTTTATACTTACCTACATATTTTGTTTAAAATTCTTATATTAATGGAGAGGTAAAGGATTGCAAAACTTATATGGATACAATTTATTTTTATTTTTTATAATTAATATGTATTTAGATTATTTTTTTAATCGTATATAATATAATAAATATTATTAATAATAATTTTTTTTAAATATACATTTTTTTCTAGATTTTAAATCAGCAAAATTTTTTATTGCTTCGTTTAGATCTAATTTAGAAACTATATAATTTTCTATACTGATTAATGCCAAATTGTTGAGACTTTCTTCTGTCATTGTTGATCTCAAGTACGTTTTTACTAACTTCAATTTGCTGAAACTTCTCTCGCAGCTTGCAATAGTTACAGGAATTGTCATCATAATTCTTAAAGCGACCATAAGTTTGTTAAGGTATCTTGTAATTTGTTATCATTAATAAATGTTAAGATTTCCAATGGACAGCTATCTTTTTTAGAGTATAATGTTCTTACAATCTCATACTAGCACATTTGATATGATGAGGCGAATTCTCGAGTGTTTTTAAATACTCGTGTACATGTTTCCAGTCTTTTAACCCATCTTTGGCTAAATTAGATCGACTCGTAGGATCAAATATTTTACAAAAAAAAAACAAAATACTGCATTAAGTGTTTTGGAGTACACTAGCCATTTTCTTAAATATTTTTCTCCGTTACTTATAGTTCGAAAAAATAACGAATATGAAAAACTACGGTTATTATTATCTTTAGAAAAATTAAAATATTTCATATAATCAATAGACATTTTGGGTCCTGTTGTTATCAAATAATCTTTGTCAGTAGATATCGATTTTCATTTTTTGGATCATTCGGGAGTATATTAGGAATATAACTACTTTCTTCGTCATTACTAGAACTATTATTAAAATCATTTATTTCATTAGAACGATTTTCTAATTCACTCTCAAATGTCACATTAGGGTTTAGTACGTTCATATTAGATTTCAAAAATTATGACATTTTTCAACTTTTAATTGCTGTTCTAGTTTCCTTTTACGATTTTGATAACCACTAGCTTTTTTTGGTGCCATTTTTTGTCTACCAATTAATATATTAAATTTAAATAAAATCGCATTAATTTATGAGCGCTGTTTATAATTTATAAATAAATAATAAATACTTATATATTTTTGACCGATACCCGGCGACACCGCTAACAGCTGTTCAACTTCACAAGCAAAACAAAAATGAGAAATAATTGTACATCGTATTTCGAACATTATTAGTTTATTACAGATAACGACAATAAAAGACGATAAAATATGTACGATTAATAGCTATAATAATAACCAACGCAGTCCAATATAGGGACTATCTTATCTTATATCTCAGACGTATCGGCTGTTCGGCTGTAATCCACACTCGTATCGCCTCGCCTCGTGCGCGCTCCGTTTATTTATATCCGTTTTCATATATATAAAATATTCGTATATTAAAAGCGCTCCTAAAAAAGTAGCCCGGTTCACCCGTATCTTGGGCCGGCACTGCGTCCAAGTGATTTGAAGAAAGTGGTATTGTGGCTGTATACGATTTCTTAGTATCAACCTAAAATTGCATCAGTATTAATATTACTGTTACGGATCATACAAATATATATTAGAGTAGGTAGAAAAGTATGATAGGTATCCGGAATTAAGTACCCACAGCGATTTGATACATTCTATGCTGTCATAAGCTTTGATTTGATTTAAATACACTACACTACTTTCAATGTACAACAATATACATGTGCATTGTGCATCAGTGGCGTGTGGTAAGTGCAAACGAGATAAGCGCCACGCGTCCAGTTCATAAGGAGGAAAAATAAATAAATTAAATTTATAATATCAATTGGCAATATTTCATATTGTAGCAATATAGATCATCATGAAGTTAGCCCCCCCCCCCACTTTGGCGGATTCGCTTCAAACCAGCGGAAATATTTAGCAAATTAATTGCAAATAATTACAAATTGGTTTTTAGGATTTGCAAATTTAGTGCACACTCGCAAACTAAAAAAATGATTTGGGGGGGCTAACTTCATGCAGCCCCCCCACTTTGTCCGATCCGTTCCAAACCAACGCCAATATTTAGCAAATTAATTGCAAATAATTGCAAATTGGTTTTTAGAATTTGCAAATCAAAATTGGAATTTTGGCGAATTTTTTTGCAAATTGTATTTATAATCCATAATTAGTATATTCAATTTATTGTTTTTATTTAAAATTAATTCAATACTTTAATTTTAATTAAATGTATTAATTATTTATGTATAAATCATTGTTATTAGTTATTCTTATAACTTTTAGATACCTATACCTAGTAAACCTACATTATTTGAATTAATTATTTTTAGAAATTTTTTTGATCATTATTATTAAATTTAAAAAAATTCATAAACATTCATAAACATTATAACAATAATACAAATATATTTTCACCAATTTGCGATTATTTGCAATTAATTTGCTAAATTTTATATTAGCGCTGGTTTGAAACGAATCGGAAAAAGTGGGGGGCTGTGTGTATTAAACAAAAAATTAAGCACTGATTTTTTTTTTTTTTGAATTTTAATGGTTTTATCAATTATAGATTTTTTATTTAATACACACAGCCCCCCACTTTTTCCGATTTGTTTCAAACCAGCGCTAATATAAAATTTAGCAAATTAATTCCAAATAATTGCAAATTGGTGAAAATATATTTTTATTATTGTTATAATGTTTATGAATGTTTATGAATTTTTTTAAATTTAATAATAATGATCAAAAAGATTTCTAAAAATAATTAATTAAAATAATGTAGGTTTACTAGGTATAGGTATCTAAAAGTTATAAGAATAATTAATAACAATGATTTATACATAAATAATTAATACATTTAATTAAAATTAAAATTAAAGTATTGTATTAATTTTAAATAAAAACAATAAATTGAATATACTAATTATGGATTATAAATACAAAATATCAAAACACTAAAAGTAATTAGTAAAAATTATGTTTATTGAAAATTATTAAAAGTAAAATATTTATAAATAGTGCATAAATAATGTATATTACAGAAGCTCGAGACTGTTTAGTAGCATGGTGTAATAAATAAGAGAAACAAAATACATATAATAAATCTCATATAATCATATAATCGTATTCTAAAAACCGATTTGAAATTATTTGCAATTAATTTGCTAAATATTGGAGTTTGTTTGGATCGGATCGCAAGAAGTGTTAGTTTTTGTGTTAGTTTTAGTGTTCGTAAAATTCATAGACATTCATAAATATTATAACAATAATAAAAATATATTTTCACCAATTTGCAATTAATTTGCTAAATATTGCTGTTGGTTTGGAACGGATCGGACAAAGTGGGGGGGCTGACCAAATTTGCAAAAAGATTCGCCAAAATTCCAATTTTGATTTGCAAATTTTAAAGGTTTTATCAAATATAGATTTTTTATTGATTTTTTTTCAAATATACCTAAATCTTTTTATCAAGTACATATTTTTTTATTTAATACAGAATTTTTATTGATTTTTTTTTCAAATTTAGATTTCTTTTTTAAAATACAGATTATTTTAAAAATAAACTGTCTTATCAAATTTAGATTTTTTTATTAAATATAGATTTTTTATCAAACAGATTTTTTTAAGATTTTAATTTTACTAAGAATTTTTATACAATAAGATAATTTTATCAAACATTTTAATTAATATTTTTAAAGTGAATTTTTTACCCAAATTTTTTTTTTATCAAATATGATTTTTTTATTGATTTTACATTTTTTATTAGTTTTTTTTATTGCTTTTTTATCTAACAGATTATTTTTAGAATTTAATTCAATTTAGATTTTTTGTAAAAATATAAATTGAATACAAATCTGTTTGATGAAAAATTCATAATTTAAAAAATCTAGTCTGAAAAAATGTATCTGTTGGATAAAAATCAATAAAAATCTGTATTTCAAGGAAAATTAATAAAAAAAAAATCGATTTTTGATAAAAAATTCGTACTTTATAAAAAAAATGCGACTTTTATCAATTTTTTAAAAAATTCACCAAAATTCCAATTTTGATTTACAAATTCTAAAAATCAATTTGCAATTATTTGCAATTAATTTGCTAAATATTGGCGTTGGTTTGGAACGGATCGGACGAAGTGGGGGGCTGACCAAATTTGCAAAAAAATTCGCCAAAATTCCAATTTTGATTTGCAAATTCTAAAAACCAATTTGCAATTATTTGCAATTAATTTGCTAAATATTGGCGTTGGTTTGGAACGGATTGGACAAAGTGGGGGGCTGCATGAAGTTAGCCTCCCCAAATCATATAAAAAAATCTGTATTTCAAGGAAAATTAATAAAAAAAAAAATCGATTTTTGATAAAAAATTCGTATTTTATAAAAAAAATGCGACTTTTATCAATTTTTTAAAAAATTCACCAAAATTCCAATTTTGATTTGCAAATTCTAAAAATCAATTTGCAATTATTTGCAATTAATTCACGGTTTTACTCAGCAATAAATAAACAAATAGTTGGAAACGTTGCATTGAGCGATTATTAGAAACTTTTAAAAACAGATTTTCAGATACCGATCGTTTTTTTTTTCAAGCACAAATACGCAGTACAATGATGTTATTATTTTTGTACACGGATACAAAGCTTATAATTCTGTCACATAATAATATTATTACCTTTTCGATATCCATAATCCATATGATAGTATCAATTAAGCTTTGGATTTTATTCCCGTTGGTAAGATTTCTTTTTTGTCTCTGGACAATAATAATAGCATTATTAAATTGGGTATTCGCGCATAAAAAATAAAAACGTTTGGTATCAGAAAATCCGTTTCTAAAAAAATGTATAATCGTACAATGCAGCGCTTTCAACATTTGCGTAAAACCGTCACCTCCCTTGCCACTCGTCCCATGCTAAAAAGCGTATATGCTTCTGTCACATAATATCCATAGGTAAATATATTATTATTATTATAGTATTCCCGAGAATTAGTGTAAGTTTATTTTTAAATAATAATTTACATTTGTAATAGTTTTTTATTTTTGTTGGTGCTTACCACCACACGCTATCATGTGCATACCTTAGTTAATGTACCAACGATAATACCTAGTACCCACCATATTGTACCTACCTATTTTAATACTTTGAAATATTATTAACATTTTTGATTTTCAATACAAAGTGTTAAAAATGTCGGATATTTATAATTTTATATATCTAGAAACTTTTATTTGATATTGAAAATGTATGTTTAATAAAAAAAAAAGGTGGGTAAGTGGATGTCGCTCTGCTGTACAGTAGGTTACAAGTGGGTCACTGTAATGGATGGTGTTAAATTTGAATTCAATGATATAATATCATTGTATAAGAAAAACGATTCTGAGCGAAAACAGTCAGTCAGCCTATGATGTTACTAAGTATATTTGATGATATTATTGTGAATAAAGGAACCTTGTTTTAAATGTTCAATCCTTAGCTACAAAAGTTGAACATTTTATAAATTTTTAACTACAAACTAAATATTACATTTTAAATTTGATAAATTTTGTCAAAATTTGAACTTTAAATGCTTATAAAAAAAATTGTGCCTATGTATTTTCAATATTTTTTAACTGCTATTGTAACAATATATCAGGAGCCTTTTCACGCTTTTCTACCCAACAAATAAAATTTTATTGATATTTATAGAAAAAAAAACTAAAAAAATTGAGAACTAACAATGTCTGTAAACAGCTCAAAAAGAGTCCAATTATTTTCAAAATTTTATCGTGTATAGGAAATGCTAATATAAACATTCAGCGAAATTTTCAAGTATCTACAGTCATACGTTTTTTAATTACAACAAAATAAGAAAATCATTACACGAGAAATCGAGTGAATATCAAATGTTGTAAAAATATGAATTTCAAACGCTCATAAAAATTTAATTTGACTTTCTTGTAGACATTTTTTTTTTGATAAAGGTAGATAAACTTATGGATAATCATGTATTACATTTTCAAATCTTAGATTGAAAAAGAAAAATTTTTATGAATTCTCAACTCAAAATAATTAGCTAATTTTCGTGATATTTTCGTATTTTGTCTATATTTTAACTTTAAATGCTTATAAATAAAAACTGTGACTGAGGATTTTTAATATTTTTCAAATATCATGGTAACAATAAAGTAGGAGCCTTGTATTAAATTTTCAAGCTTTTTTACCCAACAAATAAAATTTTATTGATATTTGTAGAAAAAAAAACTAAAAAAAATGTAAACTGAAAATGTCCGTAAACAGCTCAAAATAAGTCAAAATATTTGGAAAATGTTATGGTGTATAGAAAATGCTAATATAAACATTCATTCAAAATTTCATGTACCTACGGTTATTTGTTTTAGAGTTACATCAAAAACCAACATAGATTTTCTCAAAAACAGATTTTGTGTAAAAATTCCCGTTTTCCCTTAATTTTTCTTTTGTTTTTGATGTCGCTTTTGAAAACTACTGGGAAATTTTTACTTTTGACCCCCTAACAAGATTCACTTTCCTATCAGAAAAGTTACTGTTGAAGAAAATCAAAGCACTTTTACTGTCTTATGACTCCCCGTCACACAGTGGTTAGTAATGTCTTAAAAGGTGATGACAGACAAAAAAAAAATTTTTAAACAAAACACACATCATTGTAAATTTAATACATTCATCGCTTCGCTCAGAATCTAAAATGTACATTGGGTCAAAAACTATATTTTATTTTAAGTGTATATTTGTAGTTTATCTATACATCAATACGATTATATTTCACATGGATTTTGCGTCCATGTGTGTTTACATAATGGCTTTACATTATAAACTATAGATACGACGAAATTACTACCTATACAATATGTGCATGGCTATGTAACAGCGATAAGGGTATAATGGAAGTCAGACTTTTGGGTTCTTTTTTTTATCAGATTATCGGACTGAGGTAGGTCTAGCTCATATTATTTTATACAAAAATATATGCCAACTGAGTTAACAGCACTACATGGTCTCTACATGCGAGTAAAATAAATTCTGACAATGTGACCACAAAATAGGTGTCGTATACCTACCGAATTTATATATTAATTCATAAAAATAATTATTTTTGAATTTAGCCGGTTAGATATAGAAAACTTACAACCGAAAGATATAGAGGTACCTACGACAAATCTAAGAGCCTATTATCGTAGCCCGTAAATGTTTTTCGGTTCCATTTTGTTGTAACATTGTGCAGGCATCTGTGTACCTGACCTAACCTATATGGCTACATATTTTGTATTTTACTAATCTAAAAATGTCGAAAACATTTAAACACGTGTGTAAATATACTATAAGAAAAAATAATTGGAATAATTGACATCTGCAATTATTTATGTAAATCGCGCATGGTAGTCGGTATTATATAAATATATATTATATTATACATGGCATTCCAAGTACCACCCTATGTGTGTCGTGGCGTCGCACCGTTGCATGTACATACTGTCGGTGTTTTTATCGTGTCGTTTATCCATTTACCTATTTTTTTCATTTCCGAATCCCACTTTCAAACTGTGTAGTTATAAAAGATAAAATGTATACGTAATACCCACCAACTGTAGCCGGTACTAAAAAATATTGTCCTTCTACAGGTATTATAGTAAAACATATATTGTTACCTACAATCTAAACTGACCGAACGTTTTACATAAATAACTTACCAATAAAATAAAAGAGACTCTATGACAATATAATATCAAGTGATTGATAGAAGGAAGAAAAAAAACTGTAATCGACTGTTCCGCAAAAACTGCGTACTTCGTAGTGGAAGAATAATTCGAACCAACGCACAATATTTCATATTAATATCACCGACAGCTTAATCCAGTTCAGCACCGGTGCACGGAGGTATTATTATTATTATATAAGTGTACAATATTTTTACAAAATCGATTTCGAGAAGACTAATGTTTTTCAATTAGAAACAGATTTAATACTTCAGCTGCTGCTGTTGACACGCTCGCATGGCTGAAACTTGGAGAGTTTTTATTCCCTAAGGTGTCTTCCAGGTCATGACGACTTCCGCATCGCGATTTCATACAAAAAGGTTACAAGATGATCGGTCAACCGTCTATCTTTTTGCTTAGTAATTAATTATTATTAGTCGCTTAACATTTGAAATTCTCGTATGAAATATAAAAATGTTTACATAATATGATTTGTTTGCAACTATATATTTATACGAAACTACCCATCGTATTCCACGTATAAAATGTACCAAATATTTTAGTGATTTACTTTTTGTTCGGCACGATTCGGACTTATGGGTAAGTTCAATATGATAATTTATCAGTAATAATGTAATAATAATAATTACTTAAATATATTATACATAAACATATTTGGAAATGTACCTCCAATGAGATAACCCCTTTCATCAGGCTAAGGCACTTAAACAACGTCGTATGGTTTTAGGCGTTTCAGGGGTTTGATGTCTTGCAGGTTGTCAAGAAGTTGTTTAGCAGTTGCATTGGGAGGCAGCTCAAGTTTTTTCACATGTGTGTAGGCAAACTTCTTGATTTCTTTCTGTATGAATGATGTATTCAAATGTCAATGGATGATTTCATTCCTGTCGAACCGGCATGCTGCAACAATTTTCCGAAGGGCAATATTCTGACAGCGTTGAATGACTTCGGTGTTGGATTTTCTGACAGAACCCTACAGTTGTATGTCATAAGTCCAAATCGGTTTGATAATAGCTACATATAGAAGCCGTTCGTTTATCAGGTCTAGTGCGAAATGTCTTCCAACTAGCCAGTACTACAGCTTGGGCATTTTTTTTTTTATTTGCTTTTTTTTGGCTCACATGGTGTTTCCTTCCAATTAAGGCAAGAATCAAGGTGCATACCATAAGTATTTAGCTGAATATTTTTGTGGGATTGCCGTGTGATCCAGCAACACTTGGAGATTTTCAGTTTTACGTAGTGAGTAGTTTACGTGCACCGATTTATCACTATTGATCTTTCTATTGAAAATTCCAAAACGTATAGAGAAGACGCATACTTTATCTGTATCGTAGCGTTTTTGATAGCACTAACCAATCATTTTTAATAATTAAATGAAAAATAACAAAAAAATCTAAGTTTCTCAAACTGACAACTTTAACTGTAGGTATTTTATTTTATTTTATTTTATCCAAATAATTAAAGTGTTACGGCATGCACCGATAAAATTCTACCCTATGCGTTTTGGAATTTCGGTAGTTTTACTATAAATATAGAAGAAGTAATTTTGTCCGGCGCAAAACATTTTTCGCTTTGTTATACAGAGACAACACATTTCTCTTACATAATTTTAAGTCATTTAAAAACTTCCTAAATTTTGTAATAAACAATTTCTTTAATACAAATTTACTTATTCTTATGGATGTCATTTTTTATGTTTCTTACCCTTTTGAGTAAATATATACCAATTTAATGGCATATTTCAAAGCAAAGTATTTGGAGTATTTCAATTTATAAAAATCAAATGTTTGACAAGTAGCTTAAATATTTGGATTCACAACGGTGCTTTCAAAAATACTTTTTTTACGTTATTTATCAATTCGTCAACATCTGGAAAATGTATTCTTATTTCTTCGGCAACTCTATGCAAGGCGTGCGCCAAGCATGTAACATGTATCATTTTCGAATAATAAGTTTGAATCGATGTGGCTGCTTTTACCATGTACGGAGCAGCGTTACTTAAAAATAAAAATACATTATCGTGTATAATTCCTTGTGGCCATAATATTGATAAAGACTTATCCAAAACTTTGGCAATTGTACTGTGATTGGTTTTTTTTAATACTTCTGAATTTAATAAAAACATTTTACCTATGTTACCTACTTCTAGTTTACCTATTATAAAATTGGCAACATAACGACCATTGGCGTCCTTCGTTTCATCGATAGAAACCCATCATTTTTTACTTTTTACGTATGACCTAATCATCTGTATAGTTTCATCATAACATATACTGACGTAATTTTTTCGAGCGATCAGGCGTTTGTTTATTGGTATATTTTTCCAAAAAATTAGAAAACGCAGGATTTTCTAGTTTATTTAACGGAATATTACAATATGACAAAAATGTACGAGTTAAATCTAAAAAATATTCCGACCGGTTTGGTACGTCTGTAATAAAACTTTGTGTATTATTTTTTTCGTTTTGTAATTTACTCCGTTCTACTCCATTGATGATGTGTTTATCTCTTGACAAATGTTGTTGTACGGCAAATCGTTTTGCAGCAGTAACTTTCACGTTGCATATTTTACAGAATAACACCAATCCGTCGGTAGAAAAAATATTATGTCCAAATTCTTGTACAAACGCATGCAGTCGACTCGCTGTCGAACATTTTACTTTTGGCATTTTTGTATTAAATTATCAAAAAAAATTAACTAGACTAGAGTAATAAAACGGTGTTAACGACGACAAAACTCGTACTGAACGTCGAACGATATCATCAGACGTCGATTTTACCGATTTAAGATTATTTAACAGGAAATGCGGGTAGAGGTTACTCAAACCTTGTCCGATAATGGCGATAATATAATACGAATTTCGAGTACTTATAATCTGTTATATTTATTTAAAAACCCTGTTGGTGTAAAAATCTTAAAATTAAATTTTAAATTCATACACTTGGTTTCCAAAAACTCAAAAATGCTCCAAAAACTCTAAAATGCCCTAAAAAATTAAGAAAATGACCTAAAAACTAAAAAATGCCAAAAAATGCAAAAAAATGGAAAAACTTTCTTATTCTCATTCAAATGTACATAAAACGAATTTGTGACAAGACAAGCATTGCACAGTAAGCTTTGGAAAACAATGCAAAGTGCATCGAAATCTCAGCCCTAGTTATAAGTATTCAAAGTATAGACAAGCTGATTAGTGGCCCACCATTTTGCTTGGTATCGCTGTAATTTAATTCGCTCCACTCGACATACTTTAAATATTTAGTATAACTCATAATCATAAACTATGAGTATACTCGTTCAAAATTCGATTTCTATACATCGATGTACTCCAAAAAATATTCTGTTTTGGAACAAGGAATTCATACTGTGTTGTCATTAAAAAGGTAAAAAAAAATGATAATGATAAAAATATATTATATTATTTGTTTTTAATAACGTTTTTTCCAAACGAATTAAAATTGTATAAAAAATATATTTTTAAAAACGTTGATAGTTTTTGAAATAATGAGAGTGTCTCGCGTCTAATGGATCACCCGGTATTCTAAGCTACAGGTGTCTACCGCGGTAAATAATAAACTGTGGCTATTGTTCGCCTGCGCACAAACTGTGATATAATATTACGTTGCGCATAGGTATAAAATGTTATACTATTCCAAAACGGTAAAACCGAAACTCCGTCGGTCGTCGTCGTCGACGTATTATAGCCGTCGTGTCGTCTTTTCGCGGTCGGAGTCGGCGGCTGCAATCCCTTTCCGACCTTATGGCTCCATAACGCACCTGAGCTCGTTGCATAAATAACCGTCTCGCCTCCGGTAAACGTATTTCGGAAATAATAATTACACTAAACGCCCGTATAATATAGGTATGTATATCATACCTTAAACACATAATATACACATCTAATATATCTATATACTATACCTACTATTATATAAAATACATACGCACGTTGTATGTTATATATAGCCGTGTAGGTGTATGTGTACAGTGCACACTGTCCCGGTAATAACGCGAACGGTAGGTATATACTAATTATTATATTATAGGCGTACAACACTATAATAATAATATAATATGTATATGCGCACCACTGCCGAGGTAATTTGTTTTTATCGTTAAACGTATAATTATTGTGTAGGTAATATACTATTATTAACGCAGTTGAGCCGAGCTGAGTACCCACTACACGGTTTTTATAATATATATGTCTTATACTTTACGCTCAGGTATAGAACGCGTAACCCGCGGCCCACTGTATCTATCTATACATGTGCGTGTGTGTATTACCATATTATATTATATTATAATATGTAATACTCCTCGACGCTCATGTAAATTACCGAAATGTCGATGAAATTCAAATGCCACGTTATTAAATTATCGCATCACGATTCTCGACACAGTGTTTTTTTTTATTTTGCGTAACTTTGTTGGATAGTTTTATTGTACACTAAATTGCGTTTTAGTATTAAAAGTGTTAGTTTTCTTAAAATAATAATTTACATATTATTATCCAACGATAATTCTTACATCATAATATTATCTAATTAAAATGTAAAATAAACATAAATTTTAACAAAAACTATACGGATTTGAAAAACTAAAAAACTTTGAATGGACCGACTGAAATCTTTGACATTTGTTACAAACGATAAGCTGTCCCCGACAGACTTCAACATTAAAAAAAATTAAAATCATCTGCATGAAAATAAATATATACATCGCTGTGAGTCGAAATTCCAAAATGTTTGTTGTTATTACGAAAATTCTACGTCGCGACGACACATGAAAAAACATTATTGATTATCGTAAACCGTTTTTGTTGATGTTTTTTACCGGACGAAATCTCGTTCCGCCAAAACGTTTCTCGGCTGTACTGTTTGCAGTAAACGTGGGCCATTCCAACGGGATCGTCTATAGTACGTGGATTACAATAACAATATTATACTTAATACAATAAAAATATGGTATAGAACTGCCAAGACTATAACCTCTATACGTAAGTGTTTCGATATTTCATAATAGCGTATTATTATCAAACACAATTTTTAGTTTATATCGCCCTTTGCAGTTCAAAACACCGAAGCAGTATAATATCGCTACAACCTACGACTTCTGACTGCTGTGAAATGATCACGTCGTCATGTATAATAATGTCATGTGCAGCGTAGGTACGCCGCGAAAATAAATTAACTTTTTTCCCGGTCTGCGATAATAATAACAAAAAAAAAATAACAATAATAATATCAACAACCGCGCGCAGCGTTATTGTCGTTCGGTCGAAACCGTATATTAACTATACAATATTGGTATATTGTAAAATATAAGATATATTATTATTATTATTATTATTACCTATACAACATAATAAATGGAACGAAAAACGGTCGACATACATTTTTTACGATTTTTTTACCTACCTATAACTTTACAGTCGCTCGTCTACGAATGCTTTCGACTCGTTAGGTATTTGTTTTCGGCCGCGTTTACGGTTTACCGGTCCCACTGCGTCGTATTACATTGCCATTTCCTCAGGTTCAATGTGCCGGACGAAATTAGTGATCGTTATAATATTACACGAGCCGTGATTTATGGCGGTCGAAAGTCTGCCGGACATGAGGGCCGCGGGGTCCGGCAATTGAAAAGGGCTTTTTCCCGCGGCAAGACCCTCGTCCGGTGCCACGCGGACTTATCGACAGTTACAGATTACTATTATATTATGTTTAGCTATTTTTCATGAAACGTTCGAATCCCACGTTCGGACGACCAGACACCTTCGATTCCGCCGGGCTGCAAAAGGCTGTGGTTTTCAGATCGAAGTAATATAATATATTATGTATATAATAATATATAACGGGGATATATAGGTCGGCTGTATAGGATGCGACCACCGGAGTGCGTAGCTCGTCATTTTATAGGTCACTGTGATGGACGCGTTAAATTTAAAGCCAATGATAAATTATTGCATAAAAGATTCTGAGTAGAGACTACGTCATGGCTTGTCAGCCTATATTGTCGAGCCGCTGAAGATATTCATTAAAAAACGTTTTTAAAATCACGAAAAATGCCCTATAAATCCCGAAAATATAGGTACTATAAGTACCTATAAGTACTATAAGTAGATTCATAGTATTAAAAAAATATAAAATTCTCTCAAGTAAAAAAATATTTTTAATTAACAATATATTATTAATCAAGTACAGTATGTCGATGTGCGTAGATATCGTGTACAATATTTATTTTTGAAGACAAAAATGAAAATAATAAATAATAAGATCTGGGTAAAAAGTTTTAATTTGTGAAAATTATTAAAAATATTAAAAAATGACCTAAAAAGGCCAAAAAAACCTAATGCTTAGTAAATCAATAGTATCAATAAATGCAAACAATTGAAGACCGGTCAGTTTAAATGTGTGTACATATAGCTCGATCAAAATTCTCGGACATATAAACTGAGTACTAATGAACTACGTCTGACATGGATGTGTAACTGTGTACACACATACTTGAATGTGTGTACCTACTTATGAACTAGGAATTAAAATATGGTAAACAAATATTTTTGGTAATTAATATGTAATTTTATATAATAGTTCGATGGTTAATAAAAAAAATGGCCCTGCTGGTCCAACAAGAAAAATATATGAATTAAATAATAATAACACCGTACAATTATGTCCTTATGTTGCTGGTGTAGTGGTGCCTATAGACATAATAGTGATTATAATAATAATTTTTTGTATATTCCACAGCAACACAGAAAAAAGGTAAAATACTCACGATTGAACAAACAGGAGCATACGATTCTATTTTATAGTGGACCCAGTGGAGCGCAGTATGGTCAGCCCCCCCCCCCCAATTCTAGAAAAATTATAATGATTACAAACACAGACGACACGGAAAATAATACAAAAATATGAGGATAAACCATTTGGTACTATAGATGTCCAATAATTTAATTTAAATATGAACTTTCATCTCTCATAATTATTAATAATGTATAATAATAATATGTAATAATAATATATTATGGCTTACGCTAGATTTTTTTTGTAATTTCGATTAAAAATAACTTATGAGGAATCATGTACCTATATAACATTTTCAAGCTTTTTTTCGGGACGTTATTATTCTGCCCATTAAGAGAGGTATCCATTATAATATTATATTATATACCTACAACAGTGTTATGTTAAGTCAGGCTTCAATATATATATACTATGTATATTAAATTTAATTGGAATTTTCAACAAAATGGAATTACATTTTTATAATTATAATTATTTTTTCACAACACTGTAAATACATATAAAAAAAATATTTAATATTACTTAACGACCAATTAATTTTTTTTGGAGGAGAAAAAAGTATAATTATAATATTATAATAATGAGTTGTCATACAAAATATGTCACCCTGATTTTTCTCATTACAATATTTAGAGACTCTTTGAATATTTAAATAGTTTGATCGTCTGGTCATTAATCACAAACAAGTGTCTTGATTATCTTAAACATTTATAAATTTAATTAATTATGGATATTCACCATGGTAATTTTAATAAAACGTTGCGGTGTATATCCAGTGTTCTAAATGGCAAGGGGATGGCTAAAAAATCGATTAATATTAACATATTGCCCAGCTAACTTCAATTATTAGCAGAGTACTTTAACGTAAATGATATCCAAACTTTCATAGTGGGTTTTTTTTATACTTGTCGTTTTTTTACACGGATTTTGGTGGAGTGTTTTTGTTAGTATTATAATAACAAGTAATAACTTGATTCTTAAAATATAATTTTAAGTTATTTGTCTAAATTTTCAGGGCTTAAGAAAAAA